>NW_027513531.1:0-177252 GCF_048772815.1 Callospermophilus lateralis | reverse complement strand
GTTTTTATATTTAGGTTTCACTCTGTTCTCTGCTATATAGATAGATGAATTTGGAACTCTAAATCCAACATTGTTGTAGTAGCTCTTTGAAACTTGACAAAAGAAAGGAGTTCTCAGTTTTGTCTCTGTGGTTTGTTTCCTCCTCAAGTAGCCCTAGGCACAGACTGTGGAAAAGCATTTTCATTGAGAGCGGTTGCCAAGCTTCTAAGAAATAACGAGTTTCCAAAATACCAGCAAATATTTTTTCACCCAATCTTGATGATACTTGGTGGTGAGGATCGGTAAACAAATCCCACTTGGCTCACCAAATTTTGTTCTTCTAGGATGAAGCGTTCGTCTACAGTAGCAGTTTTTATATTTAGGTTTCACTCTGTTCTCTGCTATATAGATAGATGAATTTGGAACTCTAAATCCAACATGATTTGTAGTAGCTCTTTGAAAATTGAAAAAATAAAGGAGTTCTCAGTTTTGTCTCTATGGTTTGTTTCCTCTTCAAGTAGCCCTATGCACAGACTGTGGAAAAGACTTTCATTGAGAGGGGTTGACAAGCTTCTAAGAAATAACGAGTTTCCGAAATACCAGCAAATATTTTTTCACCCAATCTTAATGATACTTGGGGGTAATGATCGGTACACAAATCCCACTTGGCTCACCAAATTTTGTTCTTCTAGGTTGAAGCGTTCGTCTACAGTAGCAGTTTTTATATTTAGGTTTCACTCTGTTCTCTGCTATATAGATAGATGAATTTGGAACTCTAAATCCACCATGGTTTGTAGTAGCTCTTTGAAACTTGACAAAATAAAGGAGTTCTCAGTTTTGTCTCTATGATTTGTTTCCACTTCAAGTAGCCCTAAGCAGAGACTGTGGAAAAGCACTTTCTTTGAGAGGGTTTGCCAAGCTTCCAAGAAATTACGAGTTTCCGAAATACCAGCAAATATTTTTTAACCATCTTGATGATACTTGGTGGTGATGATCGGTACACAAATCCCACTTGGCTCACCAAATTTTGTTCTTCTAGGTTGAAGCGTTCGTCTACAGTAGCAGTTTTTATATTTAGGTTTCTCTCTGTTTCTCTGCTATATAGATAGTTGAATTTGGAACTCTAAATCCAACATGGTTTGCAGTAGGTCTTTGAAACTTGAAAAAACAAAGGAGTTCTCAGTTTTGTCTCTATGTTTGTTTCCTCTTCAAGTAGCCCTAGACACAGACTGTGGAAAGCACTTTCATTGAGAGGGGTTGACAAGCTTCTAAGAAATAACGAGTTTCCGAAGTACCAGTAAATATTTTTTCATCAATCTTGATGATACTTGGTGGTGATGATCAGTACACAAATCCCACTTGGCTCACCAAATTTTGTTCTTCTAGTTGAAGCGTTCGTCTACAGTAGCAATTTTAATATTTAGGTTTCCTCTGTTCTCTCCTACATAGATAGATGAATTTGGAACTCTAAATCCAACATGGTTTATAGTACCTTTTGAAACTTGAAAAAATAAACGAGTACTCAGTTTTGTCTCTATGGATTGTTTCCTCTTCAAGAAGCCCTAGGCACAGACTGTGGAAAACCACTTTCATTGAGAGGGGTTGCCAAGGTTCTAAGAAATAACGAGTTTCCGAAATACCAGCAAATATTTTTTCACCCAATCTTGATGATACTTGGTGGTAATGATCACTAAACAAATCCCCCTTGGATCGCCAAATTTTGTTCTTCTAGGTTGAAGCATTCATCTACAGTAACAGTTTTTATATTTAGGTTTCACTCTGTTCTCTCCTATATAGATAGATGAATTTGGAACTCTAAATTCAACATGGTTTGTAGTAGCTCTTTGAAATTTGACAAAATAAACGAGTTCTCAGTTTTGTCTCTATGATTTGTTTCGCTTCAAATATCCCTAAGCAGAGACTGTGGAAAAGCAACTTTCATTGAGAGGAGTTGCCAAGCTTCCAAGAAGTTACGAGTTTCCGAAATACCAGGAAATTTTTTTTCACCCAATCTTGATGATTCGTGCTGGTAATGACAAGTCCACAAATCCCACTTGGCTCACCAAATTTTGTTCTTCAAGGTTGAAGCCTTCGTTTACAGTACCAGTTTTTATTTTTATGTTTCAATCTGTTCTCTCCTATATAGATAGATGAATTTGGCACTCTAAATCCAACATGGTTTGTAGTAGCTCTTTGAAACTTGAAAAAATAAAGGAGTTCTCAGTTTTGTCTCTATGGTTTGTTTCCTCTTCAAGTAGCCTTAGGCACAGACTGTGGAAAAGCACTTTCATTGAGAGGGGTTGCCAAGCTTCCAAGAAATTTCGAGTTTCTGAAATACCAGCAAATATTTTTTCACCCAATCTTGATGATACTTGGTTGTAATGATCGGTTCACAAATCCCACTTCGCTCACCAAATTTTGTTCTTCTAGGTTGAAGCGTTCGTCTTCAGTAGCAGTTTTTATATTTAGGTTTCACTCTGTTCTCTCCTAAATAGATAGATGAATTTGGAACTCTAAATCCAACATGGTTTGTAGTAGCTATTTGAAACTTGACAAAATAAAAGAGTTCTCAGTTTTGTCTCTGTGGTTTCTTTCCTCCTCAAGTAGCCCTAGGCACAGACTGTGGAAAAGCATTCTCATTGAGAGCGGTTGCCAAGCTTCCAAGAAATTACGAGTTTCTGAAATACCAGCAAATATTTTTTCACCCAATCTTGATGATACTTGGGGGTAAGGACAAGTACACAAATCCCACTAGGCTCACCAAATTTTGTTCTTCCTGGTTGAAGCGTTCGTCTACAGTAGCAGTTTTTACGTTTAGGTTTCACTCTGTTCTCTGCTATATAGATAGATGAATATGGAACTCTAAATCCAACATGGTTTGTAGTAGCTCTTTGAAACTTCAAAAAATAAAGAAGTTCTCAGTTTTGTCTCTATGGTTTGTTTCCTCTTCAAGTAGCCCTAGGCACAGACTGTGGAAAAGCACTTTCATTGAGAGGGGTTGAAAAGCTTCTAAGAAATAATGAGTTTCCGAAATACCAGCAAATATTTTTTCATTCAATCTTGAATATACTTGGTGGTGATGATCAGTACACAAATCCCACTTGGCTCACCAAATTTTCTTCTTCTAGGTGAAGCGTTCGTCTACAGTAGGAATTTTTATATTTAGGTTTCACTCTGTTCTCTCCTATATAGATAGATGAATTTGGAACTATAAATCCAACATGGTTTGTAGTATCTCTATGAAAATTGACAAAATAAAGGAGTTCTCAGTTTTGTCTCTATGGTTTGTTTCCTTTTCAAGTAGCCCTGGCACAGACTGTGGAAAAGCACTTTGATTGAGACGGGTTGCCAAGCTTCTAAGAAATAACGAGTTTATGAAATACCAGCAAATATTTTTTCACCCAATCTTGATGATACTTGGTGGTAAGGACAAGTACACAAATCCCACTTGGCTCACCAAATTTTGTTCTTCTAGGTTGAAGCATTAGTCTACAGTAGCAGTTTTTATTTTTCGGTTTTACTCTGTTCTCTCCTATATAGATAGATGAATTTGGAACTCTAAATCCAACATGGTTTGTAGTAGCTCTTTGAAACTTGACAAAATAAAGGAGTACTCAGTTATGTCTCTATGGTTTGTTTCCTCTTCAAGTAGCCATGGCACAGACTGTGGAAAAGCACTTTCATTGAGAGGGGTTGCCAATGTTCTAAGAAATAACGATTTTCTGAAATACCAGCAAATATTTTTTCACCCAGTCTTGATGATTCTTGGTGGTAAGGACAAGTACACAAATCTCACTTGGCTCACCAAATTTTGTTCTTCTAGGTTGAAGCGTTCGTCTACAGTAGCAGTTTTTATTTTTAGGTTTTACTCTGTTCTCTCATATAGATAGATGAATTTGGAACTCTAAATCCAACATGGTTTGTAGTAGCTCTTTGAAACTTGACAAAATAAAGGAGTTCTCAGTTTTGTCTCTATGATTTGTTTCCGCTTCAAGTAGCCCTACGCAGAGACTGTGGAAAAGCACTTTCATTGAGAGGGGTTGCCAAGCTTCTAAGAAATAATGCGTATTCGAAATACCAGCAGATATTTTTTCACCCAATCTTGATGATTCTTGGTGGTAAGGACAAGGACACAAATCCCACTGGGCTCACCAAATTTTGTTCGTCTAGGTTGATGCGTTCGTTTTCAGTAGAAGTTTTTATTTTTAGGGTTCACACTGTTCTCTCCTATATAGATAGATGAATTTGGAACTCTAAATAGAACATGGTTTGTAGTAGGTCTTTGAAACTTGACAAAATAAAGGAGTTCTCAGTTTTGTCTCTATGGTTTGTTTCCTCTTCAAGTAGCCCTGGCACAGACTGTGGAAAAGCACTTTCATTGAGAGGGGTTGCCAAGCTTCTAAGAAATAACGAGTTTCCGAAATAACAGCAAATATTTTTTCACCCAATCTTGATGATACTTGGTGGTAAGGACAAGTACACAAATCCCACTTGGCTCACCAAATTTTGTTCTTCTAGGTTGAAGCGTTCGTCTACAGTAGCAATTTTTATATTTAGGTTTCAATCTGTTCTCTCCTATATAGATAGATGAATTTGGAACTCTAAATCCAATATGGTTTTTAGTAGCTCTTTGAAACTTGACAAAATAAAGGAGTTCTCAGTTTTGTCTCTATGATTTTTTCCGCTTCAAGTAGCCCTAAGCAGAGACTGTGGAAAAGCACTTTCATTCAGGGGGGTTGCCAAGCTTCCAAGAAATTACGAGTTTCCGAAATACTAGCAAATATTTTTTAACCCAAATTGATGATATGTGATGGTAATCACAAGTCCACAAATCCCACTTGGCTCACCCAATTTTGTTCTTCTAGGTTGAAGCGTTCGTCTACAGTAGCAGTTTTTATATTTAGGTTTCACTCTGTTCTCTGCTATATAGATAGATGAATTTGGAACTCTAAATCCAACATTGTTTGTAGTAGCTCTTTGAAACTTGACAAAAGAAAGGAGTTCTCAGTTTTGTCTCTGTGGTTTGTTTCCTCCTCAAGTAGCCCTAGGCACAGACTGTGGAAAAGCATTTTCATTGAGAGCGGTTGCCAAGCTTCTAAGAAATAACGAGTTTCCAAAATACCAGCAAATATTTTTTCACCCAATCTTGATGATACTTGGTGGTGAGGATCGGTAAACAAATCCCACTTGGCTCACCAAATTTTGTTCTTCTAGGATGAAGCGTTCGTCTACAGTAGCAGTTTTTATATTTAGGTTTCACTCTGTTCTCTGCTATATAGATAGATGAATTTGGAACTCTAAATCCAACATGATTTGTAGTAGCTCTTTGAAAATTGAAAAAATAAAGGAGTTCTCAGTTTTGTCTCTATGGTTTGTTTCCTCTTCAAGTAGCCCTATGCACAGACTGTGGAAAAGACTTTCATTGAGAGGGGTTGACAAGCTTCTAAGAAATAACGAGTTTCCGAAATACCAGCAAATATTTTTTCACCCAATCTTAATGATACTTGGGGGTAATGATCGGTACACAAATCCCACTTGGCTCACCAAATTTTGTTCTTCTAGGTTGAAGCGTTCGTCTACAGTAGCAGTTTTTATATTTAGGTTTCACTCTGTTCTCTGCTATATAGATAGATGAATTTGGAACTCTAAATCCACCATGGTTTGTAGTAGCTCTTTGAAACTTGACAAAATAAAGGAGTTCTCAGTTTTGTCTCTATGATTTGTTTCCACTTCAAGTAGCCCTAAGCAGAGACTGTGGAAAAGCACTTTCTTTGAGAGGGTTTGCCAAGCTTCCAAGAAATTACGAGTTTCCGAAATACCAGCAAATATTTTTTAACCCAATCTTGATGATACTTGGTGGTGATGATCGGTACACAAATCCCACTTGGCTCACCAAATTTTGTTCTTCTAGGTTGAAGCGTTCGTCTACAGTAGCAGTTTTTATATTTAGGTTTCTCTCTGTTCTCTGCTATATAGATAGTTGAATTTGGAACTCTAAATCCAACATGGTTTGCAGTAGGTCTTTGAAACTTGAAAAAACAAAGGAGTTCTCAGTTTTGTCTCTATGGTTTGTTTCCTCTTCAAGTAGCCCTAGACACAGACTGTGGAAAAGCACTTTCATTGAGAGGGGTTGACAAGCTTCTAAGAAATAACGAGTTTCCGAAGTACCAGTAAATATTTTTTCATCCAATCTTGATGATACTTGGTGGTGATGATCAGTACACAAATCCCACTTGGCTCACCAAATTTTGTTCTTCTAGTTGAAGCGTTCGTCTACATTAGCAATTTTAATATTTAGGTTTCCCTCTGTTCTCTCCTACATAGATACATGAATTTGGAACTCTAAATCCAACATGGTTTATAGTACCTTTTGAAACTTGAAAAAATAAACGAGTACTCAGTTTTGTCTCTATGGTTTGTTTCCTCTTCAAGTAGCCGTGGCACAGACTGTGGAAAAGCACTTTCATTGAGAGGGGTTGCCAATATTCTAAGAAATAACGATTTTCTGAAATACCAGCAAATATTTTTTCACCCAATCTTGATGATACTTGGTGGTAAGGACAAGTACACAAATCTCACTTGGCTCACCAAATTTTGTTCTCTAGGCTGTAGCGTTCGACTACAGTAGCAGTTTTTATGTTTGGGTTTCACTCTGTTCTCTCCCATATAGATAGTTGAATTTGGAACTCTAAATCCAACATGGTTTGTAGTAGCTCTTTGAAACTTGAAAAAATAAAGGAGTTCTTAGTTTTTTCTCTATGATTTGTTTCCGCTTCAAGTAGTCCTAAGCAGAGACTGTGGAAAAGGACTTTTATTCAGAGGGGTTGCCAAGCTTCCAAAAATTACAAGTTTCCGAAATACCAGCCAATATTTTTCCACCCAATCTTGATGATACGTGGTGGTAATGACAAGTCCACAAATCCCACTTGGCTGACCATCTTTTGTTCTTCTAGGTTGAAACGTTCGTTTACAGTAGCAGTTTTTATATTTAGGTTTCACTATGGTCTCTCCTATATAGATAGAAGAATTTGGAACTCTAAATCCAACCTGGTTTGTAGTAGATCTTTGAAACTTGACAAAATAAAGGAGTTCTCAGTTTTGTCTCTATGGTTTTTTCTTCTTCAAGTAGCTCTAGGCACAGACTGTGGAAAAGCAGTTTCATTGAGAGGGGTTGCCAAGCTTCCAAAAAATTACGAGTTTCTGAAATACCAGCAAATATTTTTTCACCCAATCTTGATGATTCTTGGTGGTAATGATCAGTACACAAATTCGGCTTGGCTCACCAAATTTTCTTCTTCTAGGTTGAAGTGTTCGTTTACAGTAGCAGTTTATATATTTAGGTTTCCCTCTGTTCTCTCCTATATGGATAGATGAATTTGGAACTCTAAATCCAACATGTTGTGTAGTAGCTCTTTGAAACTTGACAAAATAAAGGAGTTCTCACATTTGGCTCTATGGTTTGTTTCCTCTTCAAGTAGCCCAAGCACAGACGGTGGAAAAGCACTTTCATTAAGAGGGGTTGCCAAGCTTCTAAAAAATAACGAGTTTCAGAAATACCAGCAAAAATTTTTTATTCCAATTTTGATGATACATGGTGGTAATGATCAGTACACAAATGCCACTTGGCTCACCAAATTTTGTTCTTCTAGGTTGAAGCATTCGTCTACAGTAGTAGTTTTAATATTTAGATTTCACTCTGTTCTCTCCTATATATATAGATGAATTTGGAACTCTAAATCCAACATGGTTTTTAGTTGCTCTTGAAACTTGACAAAATAAAGGAGTTCTCAGTTTAGTCTCTATGGTTTGTTTCCTCTTCAAGTAGCCTTGGCACAGACTGTGGAAAAGCACTTTCCTTGAGAGGGGTTGCCAAGCTTCTAAGAAATAACGAGTTTCCGAAATACCAGCAACTATTTTTTCACCCAATCTTCATGATACATTGTCGTAATGATCAGTACACAAATCTCACTTCGCCCACAAAATTTTGTTCGTCTAGGTTGAAGCGTTCGTTTACAGAAGCAGTTTTAATTTTTAGGTTTCACTCTGTTATCTCCTATATAGATAGATGAATTTGGAACTCTAAATCCGACATGGTTTGTAGTAGATCTTTGAAACTTGACAAAATAAAGGAGTTCTCAATTTTGTCTCTATGGTTTGTTTCCTCTTCAAGTAGCCCTAGGCACAGACCTTGGAAAATCACTTTCCTTGAGAGGGGTTGGAATCTTCTAAGAAATAACGAGTTTCCGAAATACCAGCAAATATTTTTTCACCCAATCTTGATGATACGTGGAGGTAATGACAAGTACACAAATCCCACTTGGCTCACCAAATTTTGTTCTTCTAGGTTGAAGCGTTCGTTTACAGTAGCAGTTTATATATTTAGGTATTCCTCTGTTCTCTCCTATATAGATAGATGAATTTGGAACTCTAAATCCAACTTGGTGTGTAGTAGCTCTTTGAAACTTGACAAAATAAAGGAGTTCTCAATTTTGTTTCTATGGATTGTTTCCTCTTCAAGTAGCCCTAGGCACAGAAGGTGGAAAAGCACTTTCATTAAGAGGGGTTGCCAAGCTTCTAAGACATAACGAGTTTCAGAAATACCAGCAAATATTTTTTCATCCAAATTTGATTTTACTTGGTGGTAATGATCAGTACACAAATGCCACTTGGCTCACCGAATTTTGTTCTTCTAGGTAGAAGCGTTCGTCTACAGTAGCAGTTTATATATTTAGGTTTCCCTCTGTTCTCTCCTATATAGATAGATGAATTTGGAACCCTAAATACAACATGGCTTGTAGTAGCTCTTTGAAACTTGACAAAATAAAGGAGTTCTCAGTTTTGTCTGAATGGTTTGTTTCCGCCTCAAGTAGCCCTATTCAGAGACTGTGGAAAAGCACTTTCATTGAGAGGGGTTGCCAAGCTTCCGAGAAATTACGAGTTTCCGAAATACCAGCAAATATTTTTTCACCTAATCTTGATGATACGTGGTGGTAATGACAGTACACAAATCCCACGTGGCTCACCAAATTTTGTTCTTCTCGGTTGAAGCGTTCATTTACAATAGCAGTTTTTATTTTTTTGTTTCACCCTATTCTCTCCTATATAGATAGATGATTTGGAATTCTAAATCCAACATGGTTTGTAGTAGCTCTTGGAAACTTGACAAAATAAAGGAGTTCTCAGTTTTGTCTCTATGGTTTGTTTCCTCTTCAAGTAGCCCTAGGCACAGACTATGGAAAAGCACTTTCATTGAGAGTGTTTGCCAAGCTTCTAAGAAATAACGAGTTTCTGAAGTACCAGCAAATATTTTTTCACCCAATCTAGATGATACTTGTGGGTAATGATCAGTAACCAAATCCCACGTGGCTCACCAAATTTTGTTCTTCTATTTTGAAGCGTTCCTTTACACTAGCAGTTTTTATTTTTATGTTTCACTCTGTTCTCTCCTATATAGATAGATGAATTTGGAACTCTAAATCCAACATTGTTTGTAGTAGCTCTTTGAAACTTGAAAAAATAAAGGAGTACTCAATTTTGTCTCTATGGTTTGTTTCCTCTTCAAGTAGCCTTGGCACATACAGTGGAAAAGCGCTTTCATTGACAGGGGTTGCCAAGCTTCTAAGAAATAACGAGTTTCTGAAAAACCAGGAAATATTTTTTCACCCAATCTTCATGATACATTGTCGTAATGATCAGTACACAAATCTCACTTCGCCCACCAGATTTTGTTCTTCTAGGTTGAAGCGTTCGTTTACAGAAGCAGTTTTTATATTTAAGTTTCACTATGGTCTCTCCTATATATATAGATGAATTTGGAACTCTAAATCCAACCTGGTTTGTAGTAGATCTTCGAAACTTGACAAAATAAAGAGTTCTCAGTTTTGTCTCTATGGTTTGTTTCCTCTTCAAGTAGCCCTAGGCACAGACTCTGGAAAAGCAGTTTCATTGAGAGGGGTTGCCAAGCTTCTAAGAAATAACGAGTTTCCGAAATACCAGCAAATATTTTTTCACCCAATCTTGATGATACTTGGTGGTAATGATCAGTACACAAATCCCGGTTGGCTCACCAAACTTTCTTCTTCTAGGTTGAAGCGTTCGTTTAGAGTGGCAGTTTTTATTTTTAGGGTTCACTCTCTTCTCTCCTATATAGATAGATGAATTTGGAGGTCTAAATCCAACATGGTTTTTAGTTGCTCATTGAAATTTGACAAAATAAAGGAGTTCTCAGTTTAGTCTCTATGGTTTGTTTCCTCTTCAAGTAGCCTTGGCACATACAGTGGAAAAGCGCTTTCATTGACAGGGGTTGCCAAGCTTCTAAGAAATAACGAGTTTCTGAAAAACCAGGAAATATTTTTTCACCCAATCTTCATGATACACTGTCGTAATGATCAGTACACAAATCTCACTTCGCCCACCAAATTTTGTTCTTCTAGGTTGAAGCGTTCGTTTACAGAAGCAGTTTTTATTTTTAGGTTTCACTCTGTTCTCTCCTATATAGATAGATGAATTTGGAACTCTAAATCCGACATGGTTTGTAGTAGATCTTTGAAACTTGACAAAATAAAGGAGTTCTCAGTTTTGTCTCTATGGTTTGTTTCCTTTTCAAGTAGCCCGAGGCACAGACCTTGGAAAGCCACTTTCCTTGAGACGGGTTGGAAGCTTCTAAGAAATAACGAGTTTCCGAAATACCAGCAAATATTTTTTCACCCAATCTTGATGATACGTGGTGGTAATGACAAGTACACAAATCTCACTTGGCTCACCAAATTTTGTTCTTCTTGGTTGAAGCGTTCGTTTACAGTAGCAGTTTATATATTTAGGTTTCCCTCTGTTCTCTCCTATATTGATAGATGAATTTGGAACTCTAAATCCAACATGTTGTGTAGTAGCTCTTTGAAACTTGACAAAATAAAGGAGTTCTCACTTTTGTCTCTATGGTTTGTTTCCTCTTCAAGTAGCCCAAGCACAGACGGTGGAAAAGCACTTTCATTAAGAGGGGTTGCCAAGCTTCCAAGAAATAACGAGTTTCAGAAATACCAGCAAAAATTTTTTCATCCAATTTTGATGATACTTGGTGGTAATGATCAGTACACAAATGCCACTTGGCTCACCAAATTTTGTTCTTCTAGGTTGAAGCGTTCGTCGACAGTAGCAGTTTTTATATTTAGGTTTCCCTCTGTTCTCTCCAATATAGATAGAATAATTTGGAACTCTAAATACAACATGGTGTGTAGTCGCTCTTTGAAACTTGACAAAATAAAGGAGTTCTCAGTTTTGTCTGAATGGTTTGTTTCCGCTTCAAGTAGCCCTATGCAGAGACTGTGGAAAAGCACTTTCATTGAGAGGGGTTGCCAAGCTTCCAAGAAATTACGAGTCCGAAATACCAGCAAATATTTTTTCACCTAATCTTGATGATACGTGGTGGTAATGACAGTACACAAATCCCACTTGGCTCACCAAATTTTTGTTCTTCTAGGTTGAAGCGTTCATTTACAATAGCAGTTTTTATTTTTATGTTTCACTCTGTTCTCTAATATAGATAGATCGATGATTTGGAATTCTAAATCCAACATGGTTTGTAGTAGCTCTTTGAAACTTGACAAAATAAAGGAGTTCTCAGTTTTGTCTCTATGGTTTGTTTCCTCTTCAAGTAGCCCCAGGCACAGACCTTGGAAAAGCACTTTCATTGAGAGGGGTTGCCAAGCTTCTAAGAAATAACGAGTTTCCGAAATACCAGCAAATATTTTTTCACCTATCTTAATGATACTTGGTGGTAATGATCAGTACACAAATCCCACTTGGCTCACATAATTTTGTTCTTCTAGTCAGAAGTGTTCGTCTACAGTAGCAGTTTTTATATTTGGGTTTCACTCTGTTCTCTCCTATATAGATAGATGAATTTGGAACTCTAAATCCAACATGGTTTGTAATAGCTCTTTGAAACTTGAACAAATAAAGGACGTCTCAGTTTTGTCTCTATGATTTGTTTCCGCTTCAAGTAGCCCTAGGCACAGACTATGGAAAAGCACTTTCATTGAGAGTGGTTGCCAAGATTCTAAGAAATAAAGATTTTCCGAAATACCAGCAAATATTTTTTCACCTATCTTGATGATACTTCGTGGTAATGATCAGTACACAAATCCCACTGGGCTCACCAAATTTTGTTCTTCTAGGCTGAAGCGTTCGTTAACAATAGCACTTTTTATTTTTGGTTTCACTCTGTTCTCTCCTATATAGATAGATGAATTTGGGACTCTATATCCAACATGGTTTGTAGTAGCTCTTTGAAACTTGAAAAAATAAAGGAGTTCTCAGTTTTGTCTCTATGGTTTGTTTATTCTTCATGTAGCACTAGGCACAGACTGTGGAAAAGCACTTTCATTGAGAAAGGTTGCCAAGCTTCTACGAAATAACGAGTTTCCAAAATACCAGCAAGTATTTTTTAACCCAATCTTGATGATACTTGGTTGTAATGATCAGTACACAAATCCCACTTGGCTCACCAAATTGTGTTCTTCTAGGTTGAAGCGTTCGTCTACAGTAGCCGTTTATATATTTAGGTTTCACTCTGTTTTCTCCTATATAGATAGATGAATTTGGAACTCTAAATGCAACATGGTTTGTAGTAGCTCTTTGAAACTTGAGAAAATAAAGAAGTTCTCAGTTTTGTCTCTATGGTTTGTTTCCTCTTCAAGTAGCCCTAGGCACAGACTGTGGAAAAGCACTTTCATTGAGAGGGGTTGCCAAACTTCCAAGAAATAACGAGTTTCCGAAATTCCAGCAAAGATTTTTTCACCCAATCTTGATGATACTTGGTTGTAATGATCGGTTCAAAAATCCCACTTGGCTCACCAAATTTTGTTCTTCTAGGTTGAAGCGTTCGTCTACCGTAGCAGTTTTTATATTTAGGTTTCACTCTGTTCTCTCCTATATAGACAGATGAATTTGGAACTCTAAATCCAACATGGTTTGTAGTAGCTCTTTGAAACTTGACAAAATAAAGGAGTTCTCGTTTTCTCTCTATGATTTGTTTCCTCTTCAAGTAGCCCTAAGCAGAGACTGAGGAAAAGCACTTTCATTGAGAGGGGTTGCCAAGCTTCCAAGAAATTACGAGGTTCAGAAATACCAGCAAATATTTTTTTACCCAATCTTGATGATACCTGGTGGTAATGACAAGTCCAGAAATCCCACTTGGTTCACCAAATATTGTTCTTCTAGGTTGAAGCGTTCATTTACAGTAGCAGTTTTTATATTTAGGTTTCACTCTGTTCTCTGCTATATAGATAGATGAATTTGGAACTCTAAATCCAACATGGTTTGTAGTAGCCCTTTGAAACTTGAAAAAATAAAGGAGTTCTCAGTTTTGTCTCTATTATTTGTTTCCGCTTCAAGTAGCCCTAAGCAGATATTGTGGAAAAGCACTTACATTGAAAGGGGTTGCCAAGCTTCCCAGAAATTACGAGATTCCGAAATTCCAGCAAATATTTTTTCACCCAATCTTTATGATACATGTTGGTAATGACAAGTCCACAATCCCACTTGGCTCACCAAATTTTATTCTTCTAGGTTGAAGCGTTGGTTTATAGTAGCAGTTTTTATTTTTATGTTTCACTCTGTTCTCTCTTATATAGATAAATGATTTTGGAACTCTAAATCCAACATGGTTTGTAGTAGCTCTTTGAAACTTGACAAAATGAAGGAGTTCTCAGTTTTGTCTCTGTGGTTTGTTTCCTCTTCAAGTAGTCCTAGGCACAGACTGTGGAAAAGCACTGTCATTGAGTGGGGTTGCCAATCTTCTAAGAAATAACGAGTTTCCGAAATTCCAGCAAATATTTTTTTCACCCAATGTTGATGATACTTGGTGGTAATGATCAGTACACAAATCACACTTGGCTCACCAAATTTTGTTCTTCCAGGTTCAAGCGTTCGTCTACCGTAGCAGTTTTTATATTTAGGTTTCACTCTGTTCTCTCCTATATAGACAGATGAATTTGGAACTCTAAATCCAACATGGTATGTAGTAGCTCCTTGAAACATGCCAAAAATAAGGTGTTCTCAGTTTTGACTGTATGGTTTGTTTCCTCATCAAGTAGCCCTAGCCAGAGAATGTGGAAAAGCAATTTCATTGAAAGGGGTTGCCAAGCTTATATGAAATAACGAGTTTCCATAACACCAGAAATTATTTTTTCACCCAATCTTGATGATACTTGGTGGAAATGATCAGTACACAAATCCCACTTGGCTCACCAAATTGTGTTCTTCTAGGTGTAAGCATTCGTCTACAGTAGCAGTTTTTATATTTAGGTTTCACTCTGTTCTCTCCTATATAGATGGATGAATTTGGAACTCTACATCCAACATGGTTTGTAGTAGCTCTTTGAAACTTGACAAAATAAAGGAGTTCTCAGTTTTGTCTCTATGGTTTGTTTCCTCTTCAAGTAGCCCTGGCACAGACTGTGGAAAAGCACTTTCATTGAGAGGGGTTGCCAAGCTTCCAAAAAATTACGAGTTTCCGAAATACCAGCAAATATTTTTTCACCTAATCTTGATGATACGTGGTGGTAATGATCAGTACACAAATCCCACTTGGCTCACCAAATTTTGTTTTTCTAAGTTGAAGCGTTCTTCTACAGTAGCAGTTTTTATGTTTAGGTTTCACTCTGTTCTCTCGTATATAGATAGATGAATTTGGAACTCTAAATCCAACATGGTTTGTAGTGGCTCTTTGAAACTTGACAAAATAAAGGAGTTCTCAGTTTTGTCTCTATGGTTTGTTTCCTCTTCAAGTAGCCCTAGGCACAGACGGTGGAAAAACACTTTCATTGAGAGGGGTTGCCAAGCTTCCAAGAAATTACCAGTTTCCGAAATACCAGCAAATATTTTTTCATCCAATCTTGATGATACTTGCTGGTAATGATCGGTAGACAAATTCCACTTGACTCACCAAATTTTGTTCCTCTAGGTTGATGCGTTCATTTTCAGTAGCAGTTTTTATTTTTAGGTTTCACTCTGTTCTCTCCTATAAGGATAGATGAATTTGGATCCCTAAAATCAACATGGTTTGTAGTAGCTCTTTGAAACTTGATAAAATAAAGGAGTTCTCAGTTTTGTCTCTATGGTTTGTTTCCTCTTAAAGTAGCACTGGCACAGACTGTGGAAAAGCACTTTCATTGAGAGGGGTTGCCAAGCTTCTAAGAAATAACGAGTTTCCGAATTACCAGCAAATATTTTTTCACCCAATCTTGATGATATTTGGTGGTGAACATCGGTACACAAATTCCACTTGGCCCACCAAATTTTGTTCTTCTAGGTTGAAGCATTCGTCTACAGTAGCAGTTTTTATATTTAGGTTTCACTGTGTTCTCTCCTATATAGATAGATGAATTTGGAACTCTAAATCCAATATGGTTTGTAGTAGCTCTTTGAAACTTGTCAATGTAAAGGAGTTCTCAGTTTTCTCTCTATGATTTGTTTCCGCTTCAAGTAGCCCTAAGCAGAGACTGTGGAAAAGCACTTTCATTGAGAGGGGTTGCCAAGCTTCCAAGAAATTACGAGGTTCAGAAATACCAGCAAATATTTTTTCACCCAACCTTGATGATACGTGGTGGTAATGACAAGTCCACTAATCCCACTTGGCTCACCAAATTTTGTTCTTCTACGTTGACGCGTTCGTCTACAGTAGCTTTTTTTATATTTAGGTTTCACTCTGGTCTCTCCTATATTGATAGATGAATTTGGAAATCTAAATCCAACATGGTTTGTAGTAGCTATTTGAAACTTGACAAAATAAAAGAGTTCTCAATTTTGTCTCTGTGGTTTGTTTTGTCTTCAAGTAGCCCTAGGCACAGACTGTGGAAAAGCACTTTCATTGAGAGGGGTTGCCAAACTTCCAAGAAATAACGAGTTTCCGAAATACCAGCAAATATTTTTTCACCCTATCTTGATGATACTTGGTGGTAATGATCGGTTCAAAATTCCCACTTGGCTCACCAAATTTTGTTCTTCTAGGTGGAAGCGTTCGTCTACAGTAGCAGGTTTTATATTTAGGTTTCACTCTGTTCTCTCCTATAGAGAAAGATGAATTTGGAACTCTAAATCCAACGTGGTTTGTAGTAGCCCTTTGAAACTTGAAAAAATAAAGGAGTTCTCAGTTTTGTCTCTATTATTTGTTTCCGCTTCACGTAGCCCTAAGCAGAGACTGTGGAAAAGCACTTACATTGAAAGGGGTTGCCAAGCTTCCCAGAAATTACGAGATTCCGAAATTCCAGCAAATATTTTTTCACCAAATCTTGACGATACTTGGTGGTAAGTACAAGTACACAAATCCCACTTGGCTCACCAAATTCTATTCTTCTAGGTTGAAGCGTTCGTCTACAGTAGCAGTTTTTATGTTTAGGTTTCACTCTGTTCTCTGCTATATAGATAGATGAATTTGGAACTCTAAATGCAACATGGTTTGTAGTGGCTCTTTGAAACTTGACAAAATAAAGGAGTTCTCAGTTTTGTCTCTATGGTTTGTTTCATCTTCAAGTAGCCCTAGGAACAGACTGTGGTAAAGCACTTTCATTGAGAGGGGTTGCCCAGCTTCTAAGAAATAACGAGTTTCCGAAATAACAGCAAATATTTTTTCACCCAATCTTGATGATACTTGGTGGTCATGATCGGTACACAAATCCCACTTGACTCACCAAATTTTGTTCTTCTAGGATGAAGCGTTGGCTTACATTAGCAGTTTATATTTTTAGTTTTCCCTCTGTTCTCTCCTATATAGATAGATGAATTTGGAACTCTAAATCCACCATGGTTTGTAGTAGCTCTTTGAAACTTGACAAAATAAAGGAGTTCCCAGTTTTGTCTCTATGATTTGTTTTCTCTTCAAGTAGCCCTAAGCCGAGAATGTGAAAAAGCACTTTCATTGAAAGGGGTTGCCAAGCTTCCAAGAAATTACGAGTATCCGAAATACCAGCAGATATTTTTTCACCCAATCTTGATCATACGTGGTGGTAATGACAAGTACACAAATTCCACTTGGCTCACCAAATTTTGTTCTTCTAGGTTGAAGCATTCGTTTACAGTAGCAATTTTAATTTTTAGGTTTCACTCTGTTCTCTCCTATATAGATAGATGAATTTGGAACTCTAAATCCAACATGGTTTGTAGTAGCTCTTTGAAACTTGACAAAATAAAGGAGTTCTCAGTTTTGTCTCTATGGTTTGTTTCCTCTTCAAGTAGCCCTAGGCACAGACTCTGGAAAAGCACTTTCATTGAGAGGGGTTGCCAAGCTTCCAAGAAAATACAAGTTTCCGAAATACCAGCAAATATTTTTTCACCCAATGTCGATGATACTTGGTGGTAATGATCTATACACAAATCCCACCTGGCTCACCAAATTTTGTTCTTCTACCTTGAAGCGTTCGTCTACAATAGCAATTTTAATATTTAGGTTTCACTCTCTTCTCTCGTATATAGATAGATGAATTTGGAACTCTAAATCCAACATGGTGTGTAATAGCTCTTTGAAACTTGACAAAATAAAGGAGTTCTCAGTTTTGTATCTATGATTTGTTTCCGCTTCAAGTAGCTTTAAGCAGAGACTGTGGAAGAGCACTTTCATTGATAGGTGTTGCCAAGCTTCCAAGAAAATACAAGTTTCCGAAATAGCAGCAAATATTTTTTCACCCAATCTTGATGATACGTGGTGGTAATGACAAGTCCACAAATCCCACTTTGCTCACCAAATTTTGTTCTTCTAGGTTGAAGCGTTCGTTTACAGTAGCAGTTTTTATTTTTTGGTTTCACTCTGTTCTCTCCTATATAGATAGATGAATATGGAATTCTAAATCCAACATGGTTTGTAATAGGTCTTTGAAACTTGACAAAATAAAGGAGATCTCAATTTTGTCTCTATGGTTTGTTTCTTCTTCAAATAGCCCTAGGCACATACGGTGGAAAAGCACTTTCATTGAGAGGGGTTGCCAAGCATCTAAGAAATAACGAGTTTCCGAAATACCAGCAAATATTTTTTCCCCCAATGTTGATGATACTTGCTGGTAATGATCAGTACACAAATCCCACTTGGCTCACCAAATTTTGTTCTTCTAGGATGAAGCGTTCGTTTACAGTAGCATTTTATATTTTTAGTTTTCCCTCTGTTCTCTCCTATATAGATAGATGAATTTGGAACTCTAAATCCAACATGGTTTGTCGTAGCTTTTCACAACTTGACAAAATAAAGGAGTTCTCAGTTTTGTATCTATGGTTTGTTTACTCTTCAAGTAGCCCTAGGAACAGACTCTGGAAAAGCACTTTCATTGAGAGGGGCTGGCAAGCTTCTAAGAAATAATGAGTTTCCAAAATACCAGCAAATATTTTCTCACCCAATCTTGATGATACTTGGTGGTAATGATCGGTAAACAAATCACACTTGACTCACCAAATTTTGTTCTTCTAGGTTGATGCATTCGTTTACAGTAGTAGTTTATATTTTTAGGTTTTCCTCTGTTCTCTCCTGTATATATAGATGAATTTGGAACACTAAATCCAACGTGGTTTGTAGTAGCTCTTTGAAACCTGACAAAATAAAGGAGTTCTGAGTTTTCTCTCTATGGTTTGTTTCCTCTTCATGTAGCCCTAGGCACAGACTGTGGAAAAGCACTTTCATTGAGAGGGGTTGCCATGCTTCTAAGAAATAACGATTTTCCGAAATACAGCAAATATTTTTTCACCCAATGTCGATGATACTTGGTGGTAATGATCTGTACAAAAATCACCTGGCTCACCAAATTTTGTTCTTCTAGGTTGAAGCGTTCGTCTACAGTAGCAATTTAATATTTAGGTTTCACTCTCTTCTCTCCTATATAGATAGATGAATTTGGAACTCTAAATCCAACATGGTGTGTAATAGCTCTTTGAAACGTGACAAAATAAAGGAGTTCTCAGTTTTGTATCTATGGTTTGTTTCCGCTTCAAGTAGCTTTAAGCAGAGACTTGGAAGAGCACTTTCATTGATAGGGGTTGCCAAGCTTCCAAGAAAATACGAGTTTCAGAAATAGCAGCAAATATTTTTTCACCCAATCTCGATGATACGTGGTGGTAATGACAAGTCCACAAATCCCACTTTGCTCTCCAAATTTTGTTCTTCTAGGTTGAAGCGTTCGTTTACTGTAGCAGTTTTTATTTTTTGGTTTCACTCTGTTCTCTCCTATATAGATAGATGAATATGGAATTCTAAATCCAACATGGTTTGTAGTACCTCTTTGAAACTTGACAAAATAAAGGAGTTCTCAGTTTTGTCTCTATGGTTTGTTTCCTCTTCAAGTAGCCATAGGCATATACGGTGGAAAAGCACTTTCATTGACATGGGTTGCCAAGCTTCTAAGAAATAACGAGTTTCCGAAATACCAGCAAATATTTATTCTCCCAATGTTGATGATACTTGGTGGTAATGATCAGTACACAAATCGCACTCGGCTCACCAAATATTGTTCTTCTAGGATGAAGCGTTCGTTTACAGTAGCAGTTTATATTTTTAGTTTTCCCTCTGTTCTCTCCTATAAATACAGATGAATTTGGAACTCTAAATCCAACATGGTTTGTAGTAGCTCTTTGAAACATGACAAAATAAAGGAGTTCTCAGTTTTGTCTCTATGGTTTGTTTCCTCTTCAAGTAGCCCTAGTCACAGACTGTGGAAAAGCACTTTCATTGAGAGGGGTTGCCAAGCTTCTAAGACATTACGAGTTTCCGAAATATCAGCAAATATTTTTTCAACGAATCTTGATGATTCTTGGTGCTCATGATCGAGACACAAATCCCACTTGACTCACCAAATTTTGCTCTTCTAGGATGAAGCGTTGGTTTACAGTAGCAGTTTATATTTTTAGCTTTCCCTCTGTTCTCTCCTATATAGATAGATGAATATGGAATTCTAAATCCAACATGGTTTGTAGTAGCTCTTTGAAACTTGACAAAATAAAAGAGTTCTCAGTTTTGTCTCTATGATTTGGTTTTAATTCATGTAGCCTTAAGCAGGGACTGTGGAAAAGCACTTTCATTAAAGGTGTTGCCAAGCTTCCAATCAATTACGAGTTCCGAAATACCAGCAAATATTTTTTAAACCCATCTTAATGATACGTGGTGGTAATGACAAGTCCACAAATCCGACTTGGCTCACCAAATTTTGTTCTTCCAGAATGAAGCTTTCGTCTACAGTAGCAGTTTTTATATTTAATTTTCACTTTGTTCTCTCCTATATAGATAGATGAATTTGGAACACTAAATCCATCATGGTTTGTAGTAGCTCTTTGAAACTTGAGAAAATAAAGGAGTTCTCAGTTTTGTCTGTATGGTTTGTTTCCTCTTCAAGTAGCCCTAGGCACAGACTGTGGAAAAGCACTTTCATTGAGAGGGGTTGCCAAGCTTCTAAGAAATAATGAGTTTCCGAAATACAAACAAATATTTTTTAACCCAATCTTGATGATACGTGGTGGTAATGATGAGTACACAAATCCCACTTGGCTCACCAAATTTTGTTCTTCTACGTTGACGCGTTCGTCTACAGTAGCAGTTTTTATGTTTAGGTTTCACTCTGTTCTCTCCTATATTGATAGATGAATTTGGAACCCTAAATCCAACATGGATTGTAGTAGCTCTTTGAAACTTGACAAAAGAAAGGAGTTCTCAGTTTTGTCCCTATGGTTTGTTTCCGCATCAAGTAGCCGTAAGCACAGACTGTGGAAAAGCACTTACATTGAGAGGGGTTGCCAAGCTTCCCAGAAATTGCGAGTTTCCAAAATTCCCACAAATATTTTTTCACCCAATCTTGATGATACGTGGTGGTATAGACAAGTCCACAAATCCCACTTGGCTCCACAAATTTTCTTCTTGTAGGTTGAAGCGTTCGTTTACAGTAGCAGTTTTTATTTTTAGGTTTCACTCTGTTCTCTCCTATACAGATAGATGAATTTGGAACCCTAAATCCAACATGGTTTGTAGTAGCTCTTTGAAACTTGACAAAATAAAGGAGTTCTCAGTTTTGTCTCTATGGTTTGTTTACTCTTTAAGTAGCCCTAGGCACATACTGTGGAAAAGCACTTTCATTGAGAGGGGTTGCCAAGCTTCTAAGAAATAAGGAGTTTCCGAAATATCAGCAAATATTTTTTCACCCAATCTTGATGATACTTGGTGGTAATGATCAGTACACAAATCCCACTTGGCTCACCAAATTTTGTTCTTCTAGGATGAAGCAATCGTTTACAGTAGCAGTTTATATTTTAAGTTTTCCCTCTGTTCTCTCCTATATAGATAGATGATTTTGGAACTCTAAATTCAACATGGTTTGTAGTAGCTCTTTGAAACTTGACCAAATAAAGGAGTTCTCAGTTTTGTCTCTATGGTTTGTTTCATCTTCAAATAGCCCTAGGCACAGAGTGTGGACAAGCACTCTCATTGAGAGGGGTTGCCAAGCTTCTAAGAAATAACGAGTTTCCGAAATACAAGCAAATATTTTTTCACCCAATCTTGATGATACTTGGTGGTAATGATCAGTACACAAATCCCACTTGGCTCACCAAATTGTGTTCTTCTACGTTGACGCGTTCGTCTACAGTAGCAGTTTTTATATTTAGGTTTCACTCTGTTCTCTCCTATATTGATAGATAAACTTGGAACTCTAAATCCAACATGGTTTGTAGTAGCTCTTTGAAACTTGACAAAGTAAATAAGTTCTCAGTTTTGTCTCTATGGTTTGTTTCCTCTTCAAGTCGCCCTAGTCACAGACTGTGGAAAAGCACTTTCATTGAGAGGGGTTGCCAAGCCTTTAAGAAATAACGAGTTTCCGAAATACCAGCAAATATTTTTTCACCCAATCTTGATGATACTTGCTGGTAATGGTCAGTACACAAATCCCACTTGGCTCACCAAATTTTGTTCTTCTATGTTGATGTGTTCGTCTACAGTAGCAGTTTTTATATTTAGGTTTCACTCTGTTCTCTCCTATATTGATAGATGAATTTGGAACCCTAAATCCAACTTGGATTGTTGTAGCTCTTTGAAACTTGACAAAATAAAGGAGTTCTCAGTTTTTTCTCTATGGTTTGTTTCCTCTTCAAGTAGTCCTAGGCACAGACTGTGGAAAACCACTTTCATTGAGAGGACTAGCCAAGCTTCTAAGAAATAACGAGTTTCCGGAATACCAGCAAATATTTTTTCACCCAATGTTGATGATACTTGGTGGTGATGATCAGTACCCAAATCCCACTTTGCTCACCAAATTTTGTTCTTCTAGGTTGAAGCGTTCGTCTACAGTAGCAGTTTTTATATTTAGGTTTCTCTCTGTTCTCTCCTATATAGATAGATGAATTTGGAACTCGAAATCCAACATGGTTTGTAGTAGCTCTTTGAAACTTGACAAAATAAAAGAGTTCTCAGTTTTGTCTCTATGGTTTGTTTACTCTTCAAGTAGCCGTAGGCTCAGACTGTGGAAAAGCACTTTCATTGAGAGGGTTTGCCAAGCTTTTAAGAAATAACGAGTTTCCGAAATTTCAGCAAATATTTTTTCACCCAATCTTGATGATACTTTGTGGTCATGATCGGTACAAAAATCCCACTTGACTCACCAAATTTTGTTCTTCTAGGATGAAGCGTTCGTTTACAGTAGCAGTTTATATTTTAAGTTTTCCCTCTGGTCTCTCCTATATAGATAGATGAATTTGGAACTCTAAATCCAACATGATTTGTAGTAGCTCTTTGAAACTTGACAAAATAAAGGAGTTCTCAGTTTTGTCTCTATGATTTCTTTCCAATTCATGTAGCCTTAAGCAGAGGCTGTGGAAAAGCACTTTCATTGAGAGGGCTTGCCAAGCTTCTAAGAAATAAGTAGTTTCCGAAATTTCAGGAAATATTTTTTCACCCAATCTTGATGATACTTTGTGGTCATGATCGGTACACCAATCCCAGTTGACTCACCAAATTTTGTTCTTCTAGGATGAAGCAATCGTTTACAGTAGCAGTTTATATTTTAAGTTTTCTCTCTGTTCTCTCCTATATAGATAGATAAATTTGGAACACTAAATTCAACATGGTTTGTAGTAGCTCTTTGAAACTTGACAAAAGAAAGGAGTTCTCAGTTTTGTCTCTATGGTTTGTTTCATCTTCAAGTAGCCCTAGGCACAGAGTTTGGAAAAGCACTTTCATTGAGAGGGGTTGCCAAGCTTCTAAGAAATAACTAGTTTCCGAAATAGAAGCAAATATTTTTTCACCCAATCTTGATGATACTTGGTGGTAATGATCAGTACACAAATCCCACTTGGCTCACCAAATTTTGTTCTTCTACGTTGACGCGTTCGTCTACAGTAGCTGTTTTTATATTTAGGTTTCAGTCTGTTCTCTCCTATATTGATAGATAAATTTGGAACTCTAAATCCAACATGGTTTGTAGTAGCTTTTTGAAACTTGACAAAGTAAGTAAGTTCTCAGTTTTGTTTCTATGGTTTGTTTTCTCTTCAAGTCGCCCTAGTCACAGACTGTAGAAAAGCACTTTCATTGAGAGGGGTTGTCAAGCTTCTAAGAAATAACGAGTTTCCGAAATACCAGCAAATATTTTTTCACCCAATCTTGATGATACGTGGTGGTAATGACAAGTCCACAAATCCCACTTGGCTCACCAAATTTTGTTCTTCTAGGTTGAAGCGTTCGTCTACAGTAGCAGTTTTTATATTTAGATTTAAATTGTTCTCTCCTATATAGATAGATGAATTTGGAATTGTAAATCCAGCATGGTTTGTAGTAGCTCTTTGAAACTTGACAAAATAAAAGAGTTCTCAGTTTTGTCTCTATGGTTTGTTTACTCTTCAAGTAGCCCTAGGAACAGACTGTGGAAAAGCACCTTCATTGAGAGGGGTTGCCAAGCTTCTAAGAAATTATGAGTTTCCGAAATAACAGCAAATATATTCTCACCCAATCTTGATGATACTTGGTGGTCATAATCAGTAAACAAATCCCACTTGACGCACCAAATTTTGTTCTTCTAGTTTGAAGCGTTCGTTGACAGTAGCAGTTTATATTTTTAGGTTTCCCTCTGTTCTCTCCTGTTAGATAGATGAATTTGGAACACTAAATCCAACTTGGTTTGTAGTAGCTCTTTGAAACTTGACAAAATAAAAGTGTTGTCAGTTTTGTCTCTATGATTTGTTTCCTCTTCAAGTAGCCCTAAGCAGAGACTGTGAAGAAACACTTTAATTGAGAGGGGTTGCTAAGCTTCCAAGAAATTGCAAGTTTCCGAAATTCCGGCGAATATTTTTTCACCCAATCTTGATGATACATGGTGGTATAGACAAGTCCACAAATCCCACTTGGCTCCACAAATTTTCTTCTTCTAGGATGAAGCGTTCGATTACAGTAGCAGTTTTTATATTTAGGTTTCACTCTGTTCTCTCTTATATAGATAGATGAATTTGGAACTCTAAATCCAACATGGTTTGTAGTACCTCTTTGAAACTTGACAAAATAAAGAAGTTCTCAATTTTGTCTCTATGGTTTGTTTCCTCTTAAAGCAGCCCTGGGCACAGACTGTGGAAAAGTACTTTCATTGAGAGGGGTTGCCAAGCATCTAAGAAATAACGAGTTTCCGAAATACCAGCAAATATTTTTTCCCCCAATGTTGATGATACTTGCTGGTAATGATCAGCACACAAATCCCACTTGGCTCACCAAATTTTGTTCTTCTAGGATGAAGCATTCATTTACAGTAGCATTTTATATTTTTAGTTTTCCGTCTGTTCTCTCCTATATAGATAGATGAATTTGGAACTCTAAATCCAACATGGTTTGTCGTAGCTTTTCACAACTTGACAAAATAAAGGAGTTCTCAGTTTTGTATCTATGGTTTGTTTACTCTTAAACTAGCCCTAGGAACAGACTCTGGAAAAGCACTTTCATTTAGAGGGGTTGGCAAGCTTCTAAGAAATAATGAGTTTCCAAAATACCAGCAAATATTTTCTCACCCAATCTTGATGATACTTGGTGGTAATGATCGGTAAACAAATCACACTTGACTCACCAAATTTTGTTCTTCTAGTTTGATGCATTCGTTTACAGTAGTAGTTTATATTTTTAGGTTTTCCTCTGTTCTCTCCTGTATATATAGATGAATTTGGAACACTAAATCCAACATGGTTTGTAGTAGCTCTTTGAAACCTGACAAAATAAAGGAGTTCTGAGTTTTGTCTCTATGGTTTGTTTCCTCTTCAAGTAGCCCTAGGCACAGACTGTGGAAAAGCACTTTCATTGAGAGGGGTTGCCATGCTTCTAAGAAATAACGAGTTTCCGAAATACAGCAAATATGTTTTCACCCAATGTCGATGATACTTGGTGGTAATGATCTGTACAAAAATCCCACCTGGCTCACCAAATATTGTTCTTCTACTTTGAAGCGTTCGTCTACAGTAGCAATTTAATATTTAGGTTTCACTCTCTTCTCTCCTATATAGATAGATGAATTTGGAACTCTAAATCCAACATGGTGTGTAATAGCTCTTTGAAACGTGACAAAATAAAGGAGTTCTCAGTTTTGTATCTATGGTTTGTTTCCGCTTCAAGTAGCTTTAAGCAGAGACTGTGGAAGAGCACTTTCATTGATAGGGGTTGCCAAGCTTCCAAGAAAATACGAGTTTCAGAAATAGCAGCAAATATTTTTTCACCCAATCTCGATGATACGTGGTGGTAATGACAAGTCCACAAATCCCACTTTGCTCACCAAATTTTGTTCTTCTAGGTTGAAGCGTTCGTTTACTGTAGCAGTTTTTATTTTTTGGTTTCACTCTGTTCTCTCCTATATAGATAGATGAATATGGAACTCTAAATCCAACATGGTGTGTAATAGCTCTTTGAAACTTGATAAAGTAAAGGAGTTTTCAATTTTGTCTCTGTGGTTTGTTTCCTCTTGAAGTCGCCCTAGGAACAGACTGTGGAAAAGCACTTTTATTGAGAGGGTTTGCCAAGCTTTTAAGAAATAACGAGTTTCCGAAATACCAGCACATATTTTTTCACCCAATCTTGATGATACTTAGTGGTAATGAACGGTACACAAATCCCACTTGGCTCACCAAATTTTGTTCTTCTAGGTTGAAGCGTTCGTTTACAGTAGCAGTTTTTATTTTTATGTTTCACTCTGTTCTCTCCTATATAGATAGATGAATTTGGAACTCTAAAACCAACATGATTTGTAGTAGCTCTTTGAAACTTGACAAAAGAAAGGAGTTCTCAGTTTTGTCTCTATGGTTTGTTTCCGCATCAAGTAGCCGTAAGCACAGACTGTGGAAAAGCACTTTCATTGAGAGGGGTTGCCAAGCTTCTAAGAAATAATGAGTTTCCGAAATACAAGCAAATATTTTTTCACCCAATCCTGATGATACTTGGTGGTAATGATCAGTACACAAATCCCACTTGGCTCACCAAA
This sequence comes from Callospermophilus lateralis, assembly GCF_048772815.1. NCBI lineage: Eukaryota > Metazoa > Chordata > Mammalia > Rodentia > Sciuridae > Callospermophilus > Callospermophilus lateralis. The sequence goes on along the minus strand of NW_027513531.1, from coordinate 150,820 downwards.
TTTTGTTCTTCTAGGATGAAGCAATCGTTTACAGTAGCAGTTTATATTTTAAGTTTTCTCTCTGTTCTCTCCTATATAGATAGATAAATTTGGAACACTAAATTCAACATGGTTTGTAGTAGCTCTTTGAAACTTGACAAAAGAAAGGAGTTCTCAGTTTTGTCTCTATGGATTGTTTCATCTTCAAGTAGCCCTAGGCACAGAGTTTGGAAAAGCACTTTCATTGAGAGGGGTTGCCAAGCTTCTAAGAAATAACTAGTTTCCGAAATAGAAGCAAATATTTTTTCACCCAATCTTGATGATACTTGGTGGTAATGATCAGTACACAAATCCCACTTGGCTCACCAAATTTTGTTCTTCTACGTTGACGCGTTCGTCTACAGTAGCTGTTTTTATATTTAGGTTTCACTCTGTTCTCTCCTATATTGATAGATAAATTTGGAACTCTAAATCCAACATGGTTTGTAGTAGCTTTTTGAAACTTGACAAATTAAATAAGTTCTCAGTTTTGTTTCTATGGTTTGTTTTCTCTTCAAGTCGCCCTAGTCACAGACTGTAGAAAAGCACTTTCATTGAGAGGGGTTGTCAAGCTTCTAAGAAATAACGAGTTTCCGAAATATCAGCAAATATTTTTTCACCCAATCTTGATGATACGTGGTGGTAATGACAAGTCCACAAATCCCACTTGGTTCACCAAATTTTGTTCTTCTAGGTTGAAGCGTTCGTCTACAGTAGCAGTTTTTATATTTAGATTTAAATTGTTCTCTCCTATATAGATAGATGAATTTGGAATTGTAAATCCAGCATGGTTTGTAGTAGCTCTTTGAAACTTGACAAAATAAAAGAGTTCTCAGTTTTGTCTCTATGGTTTGTTTACTCTTCAAGTAGCCCTAGGAACAGACTGTGGAAAAGCACCTTCATTGAGAGGGGTTGCCAAGCTTCTAAGAAATTATGAGTTTCCGAAATAACAGCAAATATTTTCTCACCCAATCTTGATGATACTTGGTGGTCATAATCAGTAAACAAATCCCACTTGACGCACCAAATTTTGTTCTTCTAGTTTGAAGCGTTCGTTGACAGTAGCAGTTTATATTTTTAGGTTTCCCTCTGTTCTCTCCTGTTAGATAGATGAATTTGGAACACTAAATCCAACTTGGTTTGTAGTAGCTCTTTGAAACTTGACAAAATAAAAGTGTTGTCAGTTTTGTCTCTATGATTTGTTTCCTCTTCAAGTAGCCCTAAGCAGAGACTGTGAAGAAACACTTTAATTGAGAGGGGTTGCTAAGCTTCCAAGAAATTGCAAGTTTCCGAAATTCCAGCAAATATTTTTTCACCCAATCTTGATTATACATGGTGGTATAGACAAGTCCACAAATCCCACTTGGCTCCACAAATTTTCTTCTTCTAGGATGAAGCGTTCGATTACAGTAGCAATTTTTATATTTAGGTTTCACTCTGTTCTCTCTTATATAGATAGATGAATTTGGAACTCTAAATCCAACATGGTTTGTAGTACCTCTTTGAAACTTGACAAAATAAAGAAGTTCTCAATTTTGTCTCTATGGTTTGTTTCCTCTTAAAGCAGCCCTGGGCACAGACTGTGGAAAAGTACTTTCATTGAGAGGGGTTGCCAAGCATCTAAGAAATAACGAGTTTCCGAAATACCAGCAAATATTTTTTCCCCCAATGTTGATGATACTTGCTGGTAATGATCAGCACACAAATACCACTTGGCTCACCAAATTTTGTTCTTCTAGGATGAAGCATTCATTTACAGTAGCATTTTATATTTTTAGTTTTCCGTCTGTTCTCTCCTATATAGATAGATGAATTTGGAACTCTAAATCCAACATGGTTTGTCGTAGCTTTTCACAACTTGACAAAATAAAGGAGTTCTCAGTTTTGTATCTATGGTTTGTTTACTCTTAAACTAGCCCTAGGAACAGACTCTGGAAAAGCACTTTCATTGAGAGGGGTTGGCAAGCTTCTAAGAAATAATGAGTTTCCAAAATACCAGCAAATATTTTCTCACCCAATCTTGATGATACTTGGTGGTAATGATCGGTAAACAAATCACACTTGACTCACCAAATTTTGTTCTTCTAGGTTGATGCATTCGTTTACAGTAGTAGTTTATATTTTTAGGTTTTCCTCTGTTCTCTCCTGTATATATAGATGAATTTGGAACACTAAATCCAACATGGTTTGTAGTAGCTCTTTGAAACCTGACAAAATAAAGGAGTTCTGAGTTTTGTCTCTATGGTTTGTTTCCTCTTCAAGTAGCCCTAGGCACAGACTGTGGAAAAGCACTTTCATTGAGAGGGGTTGCCATGCTTCTAAGAAATAACGAGTTTCCGAAATACAGCAAATATGTTTTCACCCAATGTCGATGATACTTGGTGGTAATGATCTGTACAAAAATCCCACCTGGCTCACCAAATTTTGTTCTTCTACTTTGAAGCGTTCGTCTACAGTAGCAATTTAATATTTAGGTTTCACTCTCTTCTCTCCTATATAGATAGATGAATTTGGAACTCTAAATCCAACATGGTGTGTAATAGCTCTTTGAAACGTGACAAAATAAAGGAGTTCTCAGTTTTGTATCTAAGGTTTGTTTCCGCTTCAAGTAGCTTTAAGCAGAGACTGTGGAAGAGCACTTTCATTGATAGGGGTTGCCAAGCTTCCAAGAAAATACGAGTTTCAGAAATAGCAGCAAATATTTTTTCACCCAATCTCGATGATACGTGGTGGTAATGACAAGTCCACAAATCCCACTTTGCTCACCAAATTTTGTTCTTCTAGGTTGAAGCGTTCGTTTACTGTAGCAGTTTTTATTTTTTGGTTTCACTCTGTTCTCTCCTATATAGATAGATGAATATGGAACTCTAAATCCAACATGGTGTGTAATAGCTCTTTGAAACTTGATAAAGTAAAGGAGTTTTCAATTTTGTCTCTGTGGTTTGTTTCCTCTTGAAGTCGCCCTAGGAACAGACTGTGGAAAAGCACTTTTATTGAGAGGGTTTGCCAAGCTTTTAAGAAATAACGAGTTTCCGAAATACCAGCACATATTTTTTCACCCAATCTTGATGATACTTAGTGGTAATGAACGGTACACAAATCCCACTTGGCTCACCAAATTTTGTTCTTCTAGGTTGAAGCGTTCGTTTACAGTAGCAGTTTTTATTTTTATGTTTCACTCTGTTCTCTCCTATATAGATAGATGAATTTGGAACTCTAAAACCAACATGATTTGTAGTAGCTCTTTGAAACTTGACAAAAGAAAGGAGTTCTCAGTTTTGTCTCTGTGGTTTGTTTCCGCATCAAGTAGCCGTAAGCACAGACTGTGGAAAAGCACTTTCATTGAGAGGGGTTGCCAAGCTTCTAAGAAATAATGGGTTTCCGAAATACAAGCAAATATTTTTTCACCCAATCCTGATGATACTTGGTGGTAATGATCAGTACACAAATCCCACTTGGCTCACCAAATTTTGTTCTTCTAGGATGAAGCAATCGTTTACAGTAGCAGTTTATATTTTAAGTTTTCCCTCTGTTCTCTCCTATATAGATAGATGAATTTGGAACTCTAAATCCAACATGGTTTGTAGTGGCTCTTGGAAACTTGACAAAATAAAAGAGTTCTCAGTTTTGTCTCTATGATTTGTTTCCAATTCATGTAGCCTTAAGCAGTTACTGTGGAAAAGCACTTTCATTGAAAGGTGTTGCCAAGCTTCCAATCAATTACGAGTTTCCGAAATACCAGCAAATATTTTTTCAACCAATCTTGATGATACGTGGTGGTAATGACAAGTCCACAAATCCCACTTGGCTCACCAAATTTTGTTCTTCCAGGTTGAAACTTTCGTCTACAGTAGCAGTTTTTATATTTAATTTTCACTTTGTTCTCTCCTATATAGATAGATGAATTTGGAACACTAAATTAACCATGGTTTGTAGTAGCTCTTTGAAACTTGACAAAATAAAGGAGTTCTCAGTTTTGTCTGTATGGTTTGTTTCCTCTTCAAGTAGCCCTAGGCACAGACTGTGGAAAAGCACTTTCATTGAGAGGGGTTGCCAAGCTTCTAAGAAATAATGAGTTTCCGAAATACAAACAAATATTTTTTAACCCAATCTTGATGATACGTGGTGATAATGATGAGTACACAAATCCCACTTGGCTCACCAAATTTTGTTCTTCTACGTTGACGCGTTCGTCTACAGTAGCAGTTTTTATATTTAGGTTTCACTCTGTTCTCTCCTATATTGATAGATGAATTTGGAACCCTAAATCCAACATGGATTGTAGTAGCTCTTTGAAACTTGACAAAATAAAGGAGTTCTCAGTTTTTTCTCCATGGTTTGTTTCCTCTTCAAGTAGCCCTAGGCACAGAGTGTGGAAAAGCACTTTCATTGAGAGGGGTTGCCAAGCTTCTAAGAAATAACGAGTTTCCGAAATACCAGCAAATATTTTTTCACCCAATCTTGATGATACTTGGTGGTAATGATCAGTACACAAATCCCAATTGGCTCACCAAATTTTGTTCTTCTGGGTTGAGGCGTTCGTCTACAGTAGCAGTTTTTATATTTAGGTTTCACTCTGTTCTCTCCTACATAGATAGATGAATTTGGAACTCTAAATCCAACATGGTGTGTAATAGCTCTTTGAAACTTGATAAAGTAAAGGAGTTTTCAATTTTGTCTCTGTGGTTTGTTTCCTCTTCAAGTCGCCCTAGGAAAAGACTGTGGAAAAGCACTTTCATTGAGAGGGTTTGACAAGCTTTTAAGAAATAACGAGTTTCCGAAACACCAGCAAATATTTTTTCACCCAATCTTGATGATACTTAGTGGTAATGAACGGTACACAAATCCCACTTGGCTCACCAAATTTTGTTCTTCTAGGTTGAAGCGTTCGTTTACAGTAGCAGTTTTTATTTTTAGGTTTCACTCTGTTCTCTCCTATATAGATAGATGAATTTGGAACCCTAAATCCAACATGGTTTGTAGTAGCTCTTTGAAACTTGACAAAATAAAGGAGTTCTCAGTTTTGTCTCTATGGTTTGTTTACTCTTTAAGTAGCCCTAGGCACATACTGTGGAAAAGCACTTTCATTGAGAGGGGTTGCCAAGCTTCTAAGAAATAAGGAGTTTCCGAAATATCAGCAAATATTTTTTCACCCAATCTTGATGATACTTGGTGGTCATGATCGGTACACAAATCCCACTTGACTCACCAAATTTTGTTCTTCGAGGATGACGTGTTCGTTTTCAGTAGCAGTTTTTATATTTAGGTTTCACTCTGTTCTCTCTTATATAGATAGATGAATTTGGAACTCTACATCCAACATGGTTTCTAGTATTTCTTTGAAACTTGACAAAATAAAGAAGATCTCAGTTTTTTCTCTATGGTTTTTATCCTCTTAAAGTAGCCCTAGGCACAGACTGTGGAAAAAAACTTTAATTGAGAGGGGTTGCCAAGCTTCTAAGAAATAACGAATTTCCGAAATACCAGCAAATTTTTTTTCACCCAATCTTGATGATACGTGGTGGTAATGACAAGTCCACCAATCCCACTTGGCTCACCAAATTTTGTTCTTCTAGTTTGAAGCGTTGGTCTACAGTAGCAGTTTTTATATTTAATTTTAAATTGTTCTCTCCTATATAGATAGATGGATTTGGAATTGTAAATCCAGCATGGTTTGTAGTAGCTCTTTGAAAATTGACAAAATAAAGGAGTTCTCAGTTTTGTCTCTATGGTTTGTTTACTCTTCAAGTAGCCCTAGTAACAGACTGTGGAAAAGCACCTTCATTGAGAGGGGTTGCCAAGCTTCTAAGAAATAATGAGTTTCCGAAATAACAGCAAATATTTTCTCACCCAGTCTTGATGATACTTTGTGGTCATAATCAGTAAACAAATCCCACTTGACGCACCAAATTTTGTTCTTCTTGTTTGAAGCATTCGTTTACAGTAGCAGTTTATATTTTTAGGTTTTCCTCTGTTCTCTCCTGTATAGATAGATGAATTTGGAACACTAAATCCAACATGGTTTGTAGTAGCTCTTTGAAACTTGACAAAATAAAAGTGTTGTCAGTTTTGTCTCTATGATTTGTTTCCACTTCAAGTAGCCCTAAGCAGAGACTGTGGAGAAACACTTTAATTGAGAGGGGTTGCCAAGCTTCCAAGAAATTGCGAGTTTCCGAAATTCCAGCAAATATTTTTTCACCCAATCTTGATGATACGTGGTGGTATAGACAAGTCCACAAATCCCACGTGGCTCCACAAATTTTCTTCTTCTAGGTTGAAGCGTTCGTTTACAGTAGCAGTTTTTATTTTTAGGTTTCACTCTGTTCTCTCCTATATAGATAGATGAATTTGGAACTCTAAATCCAACATGGTTTGTAGTAGCTCTTTGAAACTTGACAAAATAAAGGAGTTCTCAGTTTTGTCTCTAAGGTTTGTTTCCACTTCAAGTAGCCCTGGGCACAGACTGTGGAAAAGCACTTTCATTGAGAGGGGTTGCCAAGCTTCAAAGAAAGAACGAGTTTCCGAAATACCAGCAAATATTTTTTCACCCAATGTTGATGATACTTGGTGGTAATGATCAGTAAACCAATCCCACTTGGGTCACTAAATTGTGTTCTTCTAGGTTGAAGCGTTCGTCTAAAGTAGCAGTTTTTATATTTAGGTTTCTCTCTGTTCTCTCCAATATAGATAGATGAATTTGGAACTGTAATCCAACATGGTTTGCAGTAGCTTTTTGAAACTTGAAAAAATAAAGGAGTTGTCAGTTTTGTCTCTATGGTTTGTTTCCTCTTCAAGTAGCCCTAGGCACAGACTGTGGAAAAGCACTTTCATTGAGAGGGGTTGCCATGCTTCTAAGAAATAACGAGTTTCCGAAATACAGCAAATATTTTTTCACCCAATGTCGATGATACTTGGTGGTAATGATCTGTAGAAAAATCCCACCTGGCTCACCAAATTTTGTTCTTCTACTTTGAAGCGTTCGTCTACAGTAGCAATTTAATATTTAGGTTTCACTCTCTTCTCTCCTATATAGATAGATGAATTTGGAACTCTAAATCCAACATGGTGTGTAATAGCTCTTTGAAACGTGAAAAAATAAAGGAGTTCTCAGTTTTGTATCTATGGTTTGTTTCCGCTTCAAGTAGCTTTAAGCGGAGACTGTGGAAGAGCACTTTCATTGATAGGGGTTGCCAAGCTTCCAAGAAAATACGAGTTTCAGAAACAGCAGCAAATATTTTTTCACCCAATCTCGATGATACGTGGTGGTAATGACAAGTCCACAAATCCCACTTTGCTCACCAAATTTTGTTCTTCTAGGTTGAAGCGTTCGTTTACTGTAGCAGTTTTTATTTTTTGGTTTCACTCTGTTCTCTCCTATATAGATAGATGAATATGGAATTCTAAATCCAACATGGTTTGTAGTAGCTCTTTGAAACTTGACAAAATAAAGGAGTTCTCAGTTTTGTCTCTATGGTTTGTTTCCTCTTCAAGTAGCCCTAGGCACAGACTGTGGAAAAGCACTTTAATTGATATGGGTTGCCAAGCTTCTAAGAAATAACGAGTTTCCGAAATACCAGCAAATATTTATTCTCTCAATGTTGATGATACTTGGTGGTAATGATCAGTACACAAATCCCACTCGGCTCACCAAATTTTGTTCTTCTAGGATGAAGCGTTCGTTTTCAGTAGCAGTTTATATTTTTAGTTTACCCTCTGTTCTCTCCTATAAATACAGATGAATTTGGAACTCTAAATGCAACATGGTTTGTAGTAGCTCTTTGAAACATGAAAAAATAAAGGAGTTCTCAGTTTTGTCTCTATGGTTTGTTTCCTCTTCAAGTAGCCCTAGTCACACACTGTGGAAAAGCACTTTCATTGAGAGGGGTTGCCAAGCTTCTAAGACATAAGGAGTTTCCGAAATATCAGCAAATATTTTTTCAACGAATCTTGATGATACTTGGTGGTCATGATCGGTACACAAATCCCACTTGACTCACCAAATTTTGCTCTTCTAGGATGAAGCGTTGGTTTACAGTAGCAGTTTATATTTTTAGCTTTCCCTCTGTTCTCTCCTATATAGATAGATGAATTTGGAACTCTAAATCCAACATGGTTTGTAGTAGCTCTTTGAAACTTCACAAAATAAAAGAGTTCTCAGTTTTGTCTCTATGATTTGTTTCCAATTCATGTAGCCTTAAGCAGTTACTGTGGAAAAGCACTTTCATTGAAAGGTGTTGCCAAGCTTCCAATCAATTACGAGTTTCCGAAATACCAGCAAATATTTTTTCAACCAATCTTGATGATACGTGGTGGTAATGACAAGTCCACAAATCCCACTTGGCTCACCAAATTTTGTTCTTCCAGGTTGAAACTTTCGTCTACAGTAGCAGTTTTTATATTTAATTTTCACTTTGTTCTCTCCTATATAGATAGATGAATTTGGAACACTAAATTAACCATGGTTTGTAGTAGCTCTTTGAAACTTGACAAAATAAAGGAGTTCTCAGTTTTGTCTGTATGGTTTGTTTCCTCTTCAAGTAGCCCTAGGCACAGACTGTGGAAAAGCACTTTCATTGAGAGGGGTTGCCAAGCTTCTAAGAAATAATGAGTTTCCGAAATACAAACAAATATTTTTTAACCCAATCTTGATGATACTTGGTTATAATGATGAGTACACAAATCCCACTTGGCTCACCAAATTTTGTTCTTCTACGTTGACGCGTTCGTCTACAGTAGCAGTTTTTATATTTAGGTTTCACTCTGTTCTCTCCTATATTGATAGATGAATTTGGAACCCTAAATCCAACATGGATTGTAGTAGCTCTTTGAAACTTGACAAAATAAAGGAGTTCTCAGTTTTTTCTCCATGGTCTGTTTCCTCTTCAAGTAGCCCTAGGCACAGAGTGTGGAAAAGCACTTTCATTGAGAGGGGTTGCCAAGCTTCTAAGAAATAACGAGTTTCCGAAATACCAGCAAATATTTTTTCACCCAATCTTGATGATACTTGGTGGTAATGATCAGTACACAAATCCCAATTGGCTCACCAAATTTTGTTCTTCTGGGTTGAGGCGTTCGTCTACAGTAGCAGTTTTTATATTTAGGTTTCACTCTGTTCTCTCCTACATAGATAGATGAATTTGGAACTCTAAATCCAACATGGTGTGTAATAGCTCTTTGAAACTTGATAAAGTAAAGGAGTTTTCAATTTTGTCTCTGTGGTTTGTTTCCTCTTCAAGTCGCCCTAGGAAAAGACTGTGGAAAAGCACTTTCATTGAGAGGGTTTGACAAGCTTTTAAGAAATAACGAGTTTCCGAAATACCAGCACATATTTTTTCACCCAATCTTGATGATACTTAGTGGTAATGAACGGTACACAAATCCCACTTGGCTCACCAAATTTTGTTCTTTTAGGTTGAAGCGTTCGTTTACAGTAGCAGTTTTTATTTTTATGTTTCACTCTGTTCTCTCCTATATAGATAGATGAATTTGGAACTCTAAATCCAACATGATTTGTAGTAGCTCTTTGAAACTTGACAAAAGAAAGGAGTTCTCAGTTTTGTCTCTATGGTTTGTTTCCGCATCAAGTAGCCGTAAGCACAGACTGTGGAAAAGCACTTTCATTGAGAGGGGTTGCCAAGCTTCTAAGAAATAATGAGTTTCCGAAATACAAGCAAATATTTTTTCACCCAATCCTGATGATACTTGGTGGTAATGATCAGTACACAAATCCCACTTGGCTCACCAAATTTTGTTCTTCTAGGATGAAGCAATCGTTTACAGTAGCAGTTTATATTTTAAGTTTTCCCTCTGTTCTCTCCTATATAGATAGATGAATTTGGAACTCTAAATTCAACATGGTTTGTAGTAGCTCTTTGAAACTTGACCAAATAAAGGAGTTCTCAGTTTTTTCTCTATGGTTTGTTTCATCTTCAAGTAGCCCTAGGCACAGAGTGTGGACAAGCACTCTCATTGAGAGGGGTTGCCAAGCTTCTAAGAAATAACGAGTTTCCGAAATACAAGCAAATATTTTTTCACCCAATCTTGATGATTCTTGGTGGTAATGATCAGTACACAAATCCCACTTGGCTCACCAAATTGTGTTCTTCTACGTTGACGCGTTCGTCTACAGTAGCAGTTTTTATATTTAGGTTTCACTCTGTTCTCTCCTATATTGATAGATTAATTTGGAACTCTAAATCCAACATGGTTTGTAGTAGCTCTTTGAAACTTGACAAAGTAAATAAGTTCTCAGTTTTGTCTCTATGGTTTGTTTCGTCTTCAAGTCGCCCTAGTCACAGACTGTGGAAAAGCACTTTCATTGAGAGGGGTTGCCAAGCCTTTAAGAAATAACGAGTTTCCGAAATACCAGCAAATATTTTTTCACCCGATCTTGATGATACGTTCTAGTAATGAAAAGTCCATAAATCACACTTGGCTCACCATATCACGTTCTTCTAGGTTGAACCGTTCGTCTACAGTAGCAGTTTTTATATTTAGGTTTCACTCTGTTCTCTCCTATATTGATAGATGAATTTGGAACCCTAAATCCAACTTGGATTGTTGTAGCTCTTTGAAACTTGACAAAACAAAGGAGTTCTCAGTTTTTTCTCTATGGTTTGTTTCCTCTTCAAGTAGTCCTAGGCACAGACTGTGGAAAACCACTTTAACTGAGAGGAGTTGCCAAGCTTCTAAGAAATAACGAGTTTCCGGAATACCAGCAAATATTTTTTCACCCAATGTTGATGATACTTGGTGGTAATTATCAGTACCCAAATCCCACTTGGCTCACCAAATTTTGCTCTTCTAGGTTGAAGCGTTCGTCTACAGTAGCAGTTTTTATATTTAGGTTTCTCTCTGTTCTCTCCTATATAGATAGATGAATTTGGAACTCTAAATCCAACATGGTTTGTAGTAGCTCTTTGAAACTTGACAAAATAAAGGAGTTCTCATTTTTGTCTCTATGATTTCTTTCCAATTCATGTAGCCTTAAGCAGAGGCTGTGGAAAAGCACTTTCATTGAGAGGGGTTGCCAAGCTTCTAAGAAATAAGTAGTTTCCGAAATTTCAGGAAATATTTTTTCACCCAATCTTGATGATACTTTGTGGTCATGATCGGTACACCAATCCCACTTGACTCACCAAATTTTGTTCTTCTAGGATGAAGCAATCGTTTACAGTAGCAGTTTTCCCTCTGTTCTCTCCTATATAGATAGATGAATTTGGAACTCTAAATTCAACATGGTTTGTAGTAGCACTTTGAAACTTGACAAAATAAAGGAGTTCTCAGTTTTGTCTCTATGGTTCGTTTCCTCTTCAAGTAGTTTAAGGCACAGACTGTGGAAAAGCACTTTCATTGAGAGGGGTTGCCAAGCTTCTAAGAAATAACGAGTTTCCGATACGTGGTGGTATAGACAAGTCCACAAATCCCACGTGGCTCCACAAATTTTCTTCTTCTAGGTTGAAGCGTTCTTTTAAAGTAGCAGTTTTTATTTTTAGGTTCCCTCTCTTCTCTCCTATATAGATAGATGAATTTGGAACTCTAAATCCAACATGGTTTGTAGTAGCTCTTTGAAACTTGACAAAATAAAGAAGTTCTCAGTTTTGTCTCTAACGTTTGTTTCCTCTTCAAGTAGCCCTGGGCACAGACTGTGGAAAAGCACTTTCATTGAGAGGGGTTGCCAAGCTTCAAAGAAAGAACGAGTTTCCGAAATACCAGCAAATATTTTTTCACCCAATGTTGATGATACTTGGTGGTAATGATCAGTACACCAATCCCACTTGGCTCACTAAATTGTGTTCTTCTAGGTTGAAGCGTTCGTCTAAAGTAGCAGTTTTTATATTTAGGTTTCTCTCTGTTCTCTCCTATATAGATAGATGAATTTGGAACTCTAAATCCAACATGGTTTGCAGTAGCTTTTTGAAACTTGACAAAATAAAGGAGTTCTCAGTTTTGTCTCTATGATTTGTTTTCTCTTCAAGTAACCTAGGCACAGACGGTGGAAAAGCACTTTCATTGAGAGGGGTTGCCAAGGTTCTACGAAATAAGGAGTTTCCGAAATATCAGCAAATATTTTTTCACCCAATCTTGATGATACTTGGTGGTCATGATCGGTATTCAAATCCTACTAGACTCACCAAATTTTGTTCTTCTAGGATGAAGCGTTCGATTACAATAGCAGTTTTTATATTTAGGTTTCACTCTGTTCTCTCTTATATAGATAGATGAATTTGGAACTCTAAATCCAACATGGTTTGTAGTAGCTCTTTGAAACTTGACAAGATAAAGGAGTTCTCAATTTTGTCTCTATGGTTTGTTTCCTCTTAAAGCAGCCCTAGGAACAGACTGTGGAAAAGTACTTTCATTGAGAGGGGTTGCCAAGCTTCTAAGAAATAATGAGTTTCCGAAATACCAGCAAATATTTTTTCACCCAATGTTGATGATACTTGGTGGTAATGATCAGTACACAAATCCCACTTGGCTCACCAAATTTTGTTCTTCTAGGTAGAAGCGTTCGTTTTCAGTAGCAGTTTTTATTTTTAGGTTTCACTCTGTTCTCTCCTATATAGATAGATGAATTTTAACTCTATATCCAACATGGTTTGTAGTAGCTCTTTGAAACTTGACAAAATAAAGGAGTTCTCAGTTTTGTCTCTATGATCTGTTTCCTCATGTAGCCCTAAGCAGAGACTGTGGAAAAGCACTTTCATTGAAAGCGGTTGCCAAGCTTCCAAGAAATTAAGAGTTTCCGAAATACCAGCAAATATTTTTTCACCCAATCTTGGTGATACTTGGTGGTAATGATCAGTACACAATTCCCACTTGGCTCACCAAATTTTGTTCTTCTAGGTTGAAGCGTTCGTCTACAGTAGCAGTTTTTATATTGAGGTTTCAGTCTGTTCTCACTTATATAGATAGATGAATTCGGAACTCTAAATCCAACAAGGTTTGTAGTAGCTCTTTGTAACTTGACAAAATAAAGAAGTTCTCAGTTTTGTCTCTATGGTTTGTTTCCTCTTAAATTAGCCCTAGGCACAGACTGTGGAAAAGTACTTTCATTGAGAGGGGTTTCCAAGCTTCTAAGAAATAACGAGTTTCCGAAATACCAGCAAATATATTTTCACCCAATCTTGATGATACATGGTGGTAATGACAAGTCCACAAATCCCACTTGGCTCACCAAATTTTGTTCTTCTAGGTTGAAGCGTTCCTCTACAGTAGCAGTTTTTATATTTAGGTTTGAATCTGTACTCTTCTATATAGAGAGATGAATTTGGAATTCTAAATCCAACATGGTTTGTAGTAGCTCTTTGAATCTTGACAAAATAAAGGAGTTCTCACTTTTGTCTCTATGGTTCGTTTCCTCTTCAAGTAGTTTAAGGCACAGACTGTGGAAAAGCACTTTCATTGAGAGGGGTTGCCAAGCTTCTAAGAAATAACGAGTTTCCGAAATACCAGCAAATATTTTTTCAGCCAATCTTGATGATACGTGGTGGTAATGACAAGTACACAAATCCCACTTGGCTCACCAAATTTTCTTCTTCTAGGTTGAAGCGTTCGTATACAGTAGCAGTTTATATTTTAGTTTTTCCTATGTTCTCTCCTATATAAATAGATGAATTTGGAACTCTAAATCCAACATGGGTTGTAGTAGCTCTTTGAAACTTGACAAAATAAACGAGTTTTCAGTTTTGTCTCGATGATTTGTTTCCGCTTCATGTAGCCCTAACCAGAGACTGTGGAAAAGCACTTTCATTTAAAGGGGTTGCCAAGGTTCCAAGAAATTACGAGTTTCCGAAATAACAGCAAATATTTTTTCACCCAATGTTGATGATACGTGGTGGTAATGATCAGTACGTAAATCCCACTTGGCTCACCAAATTTTGTTCTTCTACGTTGACACGTTCGTTTACGGTAGCAGTTTATATTTTTATGTTCCCTCTGTTCTCTCCTATATAGATAGATGAATTTGGAACTCTAAATCCAACATGGTTTGTAGTAGCTCTTTGAAACTTGACAAAATAAAGGATTTCTCAGTTTTGTCTCTATGGTTTGTTTCCTCTTCATGTAGCCCTAGGCACAGACTGTGGAAAAGAACTTTCACTGAGAGGGGTTGCCAAGCTTCGAAGAAATAATGAGTTTCCGAAATACCAGCAAATATTTTTTCACCCAATGTTGATGATACTTGGTGGTAATGATCAGTACACAAATCCCACTTGGCTCACCAAATTTTGTTCTCCTGGGTTGAAGCGTTCCTCTACAGTAGCAGTTTTTATATTTAGGTTTCACTCTGTTCTCTCCTACATATATAGATGAATTTGGAACTCTAAATCCAACATGATGTGTAATAGCTCTTTGAAACTAGACAAGTAAAGGAGTTCTCAGTTTTGTCACTATGGTTTGTTTCCTCTTCAAGTCGCCCTAGGCACAGACTGTGGAAAAGCACTTTCATTGAGAGGGGTTGCCAAGCTTTTAAGAAATAACGAGTTTCCGAAATACCAGCAAATATATTTTCACCCAATCTTGATGATAGTTGGTAGTAATGATCGGTAAACAAATCCCACTTGGCTCACCAAATTTTCTTTTTCTAGGTTGAAGCGTTCATTTACAGTAGCAGTTTTTATTTTTATGTTCCACTCTGTTCTCTCCTATATAGATAGATGAATTTGGAACTCTAAATCCAACATGGTTTGTAGTAGCTCTTTGAAACTTGACAAAATAAAGGAGTTCTCAGTTTTGTCTCTATGGTTTGTTTCCTCTTCAAGTAGCCCTAGGCACAGACTGTGGAAAAGCACTATCATTGAGAGGAGTTGCCAAGCTTCTAAGAAATAACGAGTTTCCGAAATACCAGCAAATATTTTTTCACCCAATCTTGATGATACTTGGTGGTAATGATCAGTACATATATGCCTTGGCTCACCAAATTTTGTTCTTCTAGGTTGAATCGTTCGTCTACAGTAGCAGTTTTTATATTTAGGTTTCACTCTGTTCTCTCCTATATTGATACATGAATTTGGAACTCTAAATCCAACATGGTTTGTAGTAGCTCTTTGAAACTTGACAAAATAAAGGAGGTCTCAGTTTTTTCTCTATGGTTTGTTTCCTTTTCAAGTATCCTAGGCACAGACTGTGGAAAAGCACTTTCATTGAGAGGGGTTGCCAATCTTCTAAGAAATAACGGGTTTCCGAAATACCAGCAAATATTTTTTCAACCAATCTTGATGATACTTGGTGGTGATGATCAGTACACAAATCCTACTTGGATCACCAAATTTTGTTCGTCTACGTTGATGGGTTCGTCTACAGTAGCAGTTTTTATATTTAGGTTTCACTCTGTTCTCTCATATATTCATAGATGGATATGGAACTCTAAATCCAACATGGTTTGTAGTAGCTCTTTGAAACTTGACAAAATAAAGGAGTTCTCAGTTTTTTCCTTATGGTTTGTTTCCTCTTCAAGTAGTGCTAGGCACAGACTGTGGAAAAGCACTTTCATTTTGAAGGGTTGCCAAACTTCTAAGAAATAACGAGTTACCGAAATACCAGCAAATATTTTTTCACCCAATCTTGATGATACATGGTGGTAATGATTGGTAAACAAATCCCACTTGACTCACCAAATTTTGTTCTTCTAGGTTGAAGCGTTCATTTACAGTAGCAGTTTATATTTTGAAGTTCCCTCTGTTCTCTCCTATATAGATAGATGAATTTGGAACTCTAAATCCAACATGGTTTGTAGTAGCTCTTTGAAACTTGACAAAAGAAAAGAGTTTTCAGTTTTGTCTCCATGATTTGTTTCCTCTTCATGTAGCCCTAAGCAGAGACTGTGGAAAAGCACTTTCATTGAAAGGGGTTTCCAAGCTTCCAAGAAATTACGAGTTTCCGAAATACCAGCAAATATTTTTTCACCCAATGTTGATGATACGTGGTGGTAATGATCAGTACATAAATCCCACTTGTCTCACCAAATTTTGTTCTTCTACATTGACACGTTCGTCTACAGTAGCAGTTTTTATATTTAGGTTTCACTCTGTTCTCTCCTATATTGATAGATGGATTTGGAACTCTAAATCGACTATGGTTTGTAGTAGCTCTTTGAAACTTGACAAAATAAAGGAGTTCTCAGTTTTGTCTCTATGGTTTGTTTCCTCTTCAGTAGCCCTGGGCACAGACTGTGGAAAAGCACTTTCATTGAGAAGGGTTGCCAAACTTCTAAGAAATAATGAGTTTCCGAAATACCAGCAAATTTTTTTTCACCAAATGTTGATGATACGTGGTGGTAATAACAAGTCCACAAATCCCACTTGGCTCAACAAATTTTGGTCTTCTAGGTTGAACTGTTCGTTTACAGTAGCAGTTTTTATTTTTAGGTTTCACACTGGTCTCTCCTATATAGATAGATGAATTTGGAACTCTAAATCCAACCTGGTTTGTAGTAGATCTTTGAAACTTGGCAAAATAAAGTAGTTCTCAGTTTTGTATCTATGATTTGTTTCCACTTCATGTAGCCCTAAGCAGAGACTGTGGAAAAGCAGTTTTATTGAAAGGGTTTGCCAAGCTTCCAATAAATTACGAGTTTCCGAAATACCAGCAAATATTTTTTCACCCAATGTTGATGATACTTGGTGGAAAGGATCAGTACACAAATCCCACTTGGCTCACCAAATTTTGTTCTTCTGGGTTGAAGCGTTCCTCTACAGTAGCAGTTTTTATATTTATGTTTCACTCTGTTCTCTCCTACATAGAGAGATGAATTTGGAACTCTAAATCCAACATGGTGTATAATAGCTCTTTGAAACTTGACAAAGTAAAGGAGTTCTCAGTTTTGTCTCTATGGTTTGTTTCCTCTTCAAGTCTCCCTAGGCACAGACTGTGGAAAAGCACTTTCATTGAGAGGGGTTGCAAAGCTTTTAAGAAATAACGAGTTTCCGAAATTCCAGCAAATATTTTTTCACCCAATCTTGATGTTACTTGGTGGTAATGATCAGTACACAATTCCCACTTGGCTCACCAAATTTTCTTCTTCTAGGTTGAAGCGTTCGTTTACAGTAGCAGTTTTTATTTTTAGGTTTCACTCTGTTCTCTCCTATATAGATAGATGAATTTGGAACTCTAAATCCAACATGGTTTGTAGTAGCTCTTTGAAACTTGACAAAATAAAGGAGTTCTCAGTTTTGTCTCTATGGTTTGTTTCCGCTTCAAGTAGCCCTAAGCAGAGACTGTGGAAAAGCACTTAAATTGAGAGGGCTTGCCAAGCTTCGAAGAAATTACGAGTTTTCGAAATCCAGCAAATGTTTTTTCACCCAATCTTGATGATACGTGGTGGTAATGACAATTCTTCAAATCCCACTTGGCTCACCAAATTTTCTTCCTCTAGGTTGAAGCGTTCGTATACAGTAGCAGTTTATATTTTTAGGTTTCACTCTGTTCTCTCCTATATAGATAGATGAATTTGGAACTCTAAATCCAACATGGATTGTAGTAGCTCTTTGAAAGTTGACAAAATAAAGGATTTCTCAGTTTTGTCTCTATGGTTTGATTCCTCTTCAAGTAGCCCTAGGCACAGACTGTGGAAAAGTACTTTCATTGAGAGGGGTTGCCAAGCTTCTAAGAAATAACGAGTTTCCGAAATACCAGCAAATATTTTTTCACCCAATGTTGATGATACTTGGTGGTAATGATCAGTACACAAATCCCACTTGGCTCACCAAATTTTGTTCTTCTGGGTTGAAACGTTCCTCTACAGTAGCAGTTTTTATATTTAGGTTTCACTCTGTTCTCTCCTACATAGATAGATGAATTTGGAACTCTAAATCCAACATGGTGTGTAATAGCTCTTTGAAACATGACAAAGTAAAGGAGTTCTCAGTTTTGTCTCTATAGTTTGTTTCCTCTTCAAGTCGCCCTAGGCACAGACTGTGGAAAAGCACTTTCATTGAGAGGGGTTGCCAAGCTTCTAAGAAATAACGAGTTTCCGAAATTCCAGCAAATATTTTTTCACCCAGTCTTGATGATACTCGGTGGTAATTATCGGTACACAAATCCCACTTGGCTCACCAAATTTTGTTTTCTAGGTTGAAGCGTTCGTCTACAGTAGCAGTTTTTATATTTAGGTTTCACTCTGTTCTCTGCTATGTAGATAGATGAATTTGGAACTCTAAATCCAAAATGGTTTGTAGTAGCTCTTTGAAAATTGACAAAATAAAGGAGTTCTCAGTTTTTTCTCTATGATTTGTTTCCTCTTCAAGTAGCCCTAGGCACAGACGGTGGAAAAGCACTTTCTTTGAGAGGGGTTGCCAAGCTTTTAAGAATATACGAGTTTCCGAAATGCCAGAGAATACTTTTTCACCCAATCTTGATGATGCGTGGTGGTAATGAAAAGTCAACAAATCCCACTTGGCTCACCTAATTTTGTTCTTCTAGGTTGAAGCGTTCGTCTACAGTAGCAGTTTTTATATTTAGGTTTCCCTCTGTTCTCTCCTATATAGATAGATGAATTTGGAACTCTAAATCCAACATGGTTTGTAGTAGGTCTTGGAAACTTGTCAAAATAAAGAAGTTCTAAGTTTTGTTTCTATGGTTTGTTTCCTGTTAAAGAAGCCCTAAGCAGAGACTGTGGAAAAGCACTTTCCTTGAAAGGCATTGCAAATCTTCCAAGAAATTACGATTTTCCGAAATTCCAGCAAATATTTTTTCACCCAATCTTGATGACACGGGGTGGTAAGGACAAGTACACAAATCCCACTTGGCTCACCAAATTTTGTTCTTCTAGGTTTAAGCGTTCGTCTACAGTAGCAGTTTTTATATTTAGGTTTCACTCTGTTCTCTACTATATAGACAGATGAATTTGGAACTCTAAATCCAATATGGTTTGTAGTAGCTCTTTGAAACTTGACAAAATAAAGGAGTTCTCAGTTTTGTCTGAATGATTTGTTTCCGCTTCAAATAGTCCTAGGCACAGACTGTGGAAAAGCACTTTCATTGAGAGGTGTTGCCAAGCTTCTAAGAAATAACGAGTTTCCGAAATACCATCCAATAGTTTTTCACCGAATCTTGATGATACTTGGTGGTAATGAGCAGTACACAAATCCCACTTGGCTCACCAAATTTTCTTCTTCTAGGTTGAAGCGTTCGTTTACAGTAGCAGTTTTTATTTTTAGGTTTCACTCTGTTCTCTCCTATATAGATAGATGAATTTGGAACTCTAAATCCAACATGGTTTGTAGTAGCTATTTGAAACTTGACAAAATAAAGGAGTTCTCAGTTTTGTCTCTATGGTTTGTTTCCGCTTCAAGTAGCCCTAAGCAGAGACTGTGGAAAAGCACTTAAATTGAGAGGGCTTGCCAAGCTTCGAAGAAATTACGAGTTTTCGAAATCCAGCAAATGTTTTTTCACCCAATCTTGATGATACGTGGTGGTAATGACAATTATTCAAATCCCACTTGGCTCACCAAATTTTCTTCCTCTAGGTTGAAGCGTTCGTATACAGTAGCAGTTTATATTTTTAGGTTTCACTCTGTTCTCTCCTATATAGATAGATGAATTTGGAACTCTAAATCCAACATGGATTGTAGTAGCTCTTTGAAAGTTGACAAAATAAAGGATTTCTCAGTTTTGTCTCTATGGTTCGATTCCTCTTCAAGTAGCCCTAGGCACAGACTGTGGAAAAGTACTTTCATTGAGAGGGGTTGCCAAGCTTCTAAGAAATAACGAGTTTCCGAAATACCAGCAAATATTTTTTCACCCAATGTTGATGATACTTGGTGGTAATGATCAGTACACAAATCCCACTTGGCTCACCAAATTTTGTTCTTCTGGGTTGAAACGTTCCTCTACAGTAGCAGTTTTTATATTTAGGTTTCACTCTGTTCTCTACTACATAGATAGATGAATTTGGAACTCTAAATCCAACATGGTGTGTAATAGCTCTTTGAAACTTGACAAAGTAAAGGAGTTCTCAGTTTTGTCTCTATAGTTTGTTTCCTCTTCAAGTCGCCCTAGGCACAGACTGTGGAAAAGCACTTTCATTGAGAGGGGTTGCCAAGCTTCTAAGAAATAACGAGTTTCCGAAATACCAGCAAATATTTTTTCACCCAATCTTGATGATACTTGGTGGTAATGACAAGTACACAAATCCCACTAGGCTCACCAAATTTTGTTCTTCTAGGTTGAAGCATTCGTCTACAGTAGCAGTTTTTATTTTTAGGTTTCACTCTGTTCTCTCCTATATAGATAGATGAATTTGGAATTCTAAATCCAACCTGGTTTGCAGTAGCTCTTTGAAACTTGACAAAATAAAGGTGTTCTCAGTTTTGTCTCTATGATTTGTTTCCGCTTCAAGTAGACCTAAGCAGAGACTGTGGAAAAGAACTTTCATTGAGAGAGGTGGCCAAGCTTCCAAAAAATTACGAGTTTCCGAAATACCAGCAAATATTTTTTCACCCAATCTTGATGATACTCGGTGGTAATTATCGGTACACAAATCCCACTTGGCTCACCAAATTTTGTTTTCTAGGTTGAAGCGTTCATCTACAGTAGCAGTTTTTATATTTAGGTTTCACTCTGTTCTCTGCTATGTAGATAGATGAATTTGGAACTCTAAATCCAAAATGGTTTGTAGTAGCTCTTTGAAACTTGACAAAATAAAGGAGTTCTCATTTTTTTCTCTATGATTTGTTTCCTCTTCAAGTAGCCCTAGGCACAGACGGTGGAAAAGCACTTTCTTTGAGAGGGGTTGCCAAGTTTTTAAGAATATACGAGTTTCCGAAATGCCAGAGAATACTTTTTCACCCAATCTTGATGATGCGTGGTGGTAATGAAAAGTCAACAAATCCCACTTGGCTCACCTAATTTTGTTCTTCTAGGTTGAAGCGTTCGTCTACAGTAGCAGTTTTTATATTTAGGTTTCCCTCTGTTCTCTCCTATATAGATAGATGAATTTGGAACTCTAAATCCAACATGGTTTGTAGTAGGTCTTGGAAACTTGTCAAAATAAAGAAGTTCTCAGTTTTGTTTCTATGGTTTGTTTCCTGTTAAAGAAGCCCTAAGCAGAGACTGTGGAAAAGCACTTTCCTTGAAAGGCATTGCAAATCTTCCAAGAAATTACGATTTTCCGAAATTCCAGCAAATATTTTTTCACCCAATCTTGATGATACGGGGTGGTAAGGACAAGTACACAAATCCCACTTGGCTCACCAAATTTTGTTCTTCTAGGTTTAAGCGTTCGTCTACAGTAGCAGTTTTTATATTTAGGTTTCACTCTGTTCTCTACTATATAGACAGATGAATTTGGAACTCTAAATCCAATATGGTTTGTAGTAGCTCTTTGAAACTTGACAAAATAAAGGAGTTCTCAGTTTTGTCTGAATGATTTGTTTCCGCTTCAAATAGTCCTAGGCACAGACTGTGGAAAAGCACTTTCATTGAGAGGTGTTGCCAAGCTTCTAAGAAATAACGAGTTTCCGAAATACCATCCAATAGTTTTTCACCGAATCTTGATGATACTTGGTGGTAATGAGCAGTACACAAATCCCACTTGGCTCACCAAATTTTCTTCTTCTAGGTTGAAGCGTTCGTTTACAGTAGCAGTTTTTATTTTTAGGTTTCACTCTGTTCTCTCCTATATAGATAGATGAATTTGGAACTCTAAATCCAACATGGTTTGTAGTAGCTATTTGAAACTTGACAAAATAAAGGAGTTCTCAGTTTTGTCTCTATGGTTTGTTTCCGCTTCAAGTAGCCCTAAGCAGAGACTGTGGAAAAGCACTTAAATTGAGAGGGCTTGCCAAGCTTCGAAGAAATTACGAGTTTTCGAAATCCAGCAAATGTTTTTTCACCCAATCTTGATGATACGTGGTGGTAATGACAATTCTTCAAATCCCACTTGGCTCACCAAATTTTCTTCCTCTAGGTTGAAGCGTTCGTATACAGTAGCAGTTTATATTTTTAGGTTTCACTCTGTTCTCTCCTATATAGATAGATGAATTTGGAACTCTAAATCCAACATGGATTGTAGTAGCTCTTTGAAAGTTGACAAAATAAAGGATTTCTCAGTTTTGTCTCTATGGTTTGATTCCTCTTCAAGTAGCCCTAGGCACAGACTGTGGAAAAGTACTTTCATTGAGAGGGGTTGCCAAGCTTCTAAGAAATAACGAGTTTCCGAAATACCAGCAAATATTTTTTCACCCAATGTTGATGATACTTGGTGGTAATGATCAGTACACAAATCCCACTTGGCTCACCAAATTTTGTTCTTCTGGGTTGAAACGTTCCTCTACAGTAGCAGTTTTTATATTTAGGTTTCACTCTGTTCTCTCCTACATAGATAGATGAATTTGGAACTCTAAATCCAACATGGTGTGTAATAGCTCGTTGAAACTTGACAAAGTAAAGGAGTTCTCAGTTTTGTCTCTATAGTTTGTTTCCTCTTCAAGTCGCCCTAGGCACAGACTGTGGAAAAGCACTTTCATTGAGAGGGGTTGCCAAGCTTCTAAGAAATAACGAGTTTCCGAAATTCCAGCAAATATTTTTTCACCCAATCTTGATGATACTCGGTGGTAATTATCGGTACACAAATCCCACTTGGCTCACCAAATTTTGTTTTCTAGGTTGAAGCGTTCGTCTACAGTAGCAGTTTTTATATTTAGGTTTCACTCTGTTCTCTGCTATGTAGATAGATGAATTTGGAACTCTAAATCCAAAATGGTTTGTAGTAGCTCTTTGAAACTTGACAAAATAAAGGAGTTCTCAGTTTTGTCTCTATGGTTTGATTCCTCTTCAAGTAGCCCTAGGCACAGATGGTGGAAAAGCACTTTCATTGAGAGGGGTTGCCAAGCTTCCAGGAAATTACGAGTTTCCGGAATAACAGCAAATATTTTTTCACCCAATCTTGATGATACTTGGTGGTAATGATTGGTACACAAATCCCAATTGACTCACCAAATTTTGTTTTCTAGTTTGATGCGTTCGTTTTCAGTAGCAGTTTTATTTTTAGGTTTCACTCTGTTCTCTCCTATATAAATAGATGAATTTGGAACTCGAAATCCAACATGGTTTGTAGTTGCTCTTTGAAACTTGAAAAAATAAAGGAGTTCTCAGTTTTGTCTCTATGGTTTGTTTCCTCTTCAAGTAGCCCTGGCACAGACTGTGGAAAAGCAATTTCATTGAGAGGGGTTGCCAAGCTTCCAAGAAATTACGAGTTTCCTAAATACCAGCAAATATTTTTTCACCCAATCTTGATGTTACTTGGTGGTTAGGACAAGTACACAAATCCCACATGACTCACCAAATTTTCTTCTTCTAGGTTGATGCGTTCGTTTTCAGTAGCAGTTTTTATATTTAGGTTTCACTCTGTTCTCTGCTATATATTCAGATGAATTTGGAACTCTAAATCCAACATGGTTTGTAGTGGCTCTTTGAAACTTGACAAAATAAAGAGTTCTCAGTTTTATCTCTATGGTTTGTTTCCGCTTCAAGTAGCCTTAAGCAGAGACAGTGGAAAAGCACTTTTATTGAGAGGGGTTGCCAGCTTCTAAGAAATAACGAGTTTCCGAAATACAAGCCAATATTTTTTCACCCAATCTTGATGATACTTGGTGGTGAAGATAGGTACACAAATCCCACTTGGCTCACCAAATTTTGTTCTTCTAGGTTGAAGCGTTCGTCTACAGTAGCAGTTTTTATATTTAGGTTTTACACTGTTCTCTCCTATATAGATAGATGAATTTGGAACTCTAAATCCAATATGGTTTGTAGTAGCTCTTTGAAACTTGACCAAGTAAAGGAGTTCTCAGTTTTGTCTCAATGATTTGTTTCCGCTTCAAGTAGCCCTAAGCAGAGACTGTGGAAAAGCACTTTCATTGAAAGGGGTTGCCAAGCTTCCAAGAAATTACGAATTTCCAAAATACCAGCAAATACTTTGTCACCCAATGTTGGTGATACGTGGTGGTAATGACAAGTCCACAAATCCCACTTGGCTCACCAAATTTTGTTCTTCAAGGTTGATGCGTTCGTTTTCAGTAGCAGTTTTTATTTTTCGGTTTCACTCTGTTCTCTGCAATATAGATAGATGAATTTGGAATTCTAAATCCAACATGGTTTGTAGTAGCTCTTTGAAACTTGACAAAATAAAGGAGTTCTCAGTTTTCTCTCTATGGTTTGTTTCCTCTTCAAGTAGCCCTAGGCACAGACTGTGGAAAAGCACTTTCATTGAGAGGGGTTGCCAAGCTTCAAAGAAATAACGAGTTTCCGAAATACCAGCAAATATTTTTTCACCCAATCTTGATAATACTTGGTGGTAATGATGAGTACACAAATCCCACTTGGCTCACCAAATTTTGTTCTTCTAGGTTGAAGCATTCGTCTACAGTAGCAGTTTTTATTTTTAGGTTTTACTCTGTTCTCTCCTATATAGATAGATGAATTTGGAACTCTAAATCCAAAAAGGTTTGTAGTAGCTCTTTGAAACTTGACAAAATAAAGGAGTTCTCAGTTTTGTCTCTATGGTTTGTTTCCTCTTCAATTAGCCCTAGGCACTGACGGTGGAAAAGCATTTTTATTGAGAGGGGTTGCCAAGCTTCTAAGAAATAACGAGTTTCCGAAATACAAGCAAATATTTTTTCAACCAATGTTGATGATACTTGGTGGTAATGATCAGTACACAAAACCCACTAGGCTCACCAAATTTTGTTCTTCTAGTTTGAAGCGTTCGACTACAGTAGCAGTTTTTATATTTAGGTTTCACTCTGTTCTCTCCTATATAGATAGATGAATTTAGAACTCTAAATACAACATGGTTTGTAGTAGCTCTTTGAAACCTGACAAAATAAAGGAGTTCTTAGTTTTGTTTCTATGGTTTGTTTCCTCTTAAAGTAGTCCTAGGCACAGACTGTGGAAAAGCACTTTCACTGAGTGGGGTTGCCAAGCTTCTAAGAAATAACGAGTTCCGAAATACCAGCAAATATTTTTTCACCCAATCTTGATGATACTTGGTGGTTATGATGAGTACACAAATCCCACTTGGCTCATTAAATTTTGTTCTTCTAGTTTGAAGAATTCGTTTACAGTAGCAGTTTTTATTTTTAGGTTTCACTCTGTTCTGTCCTATATAGATAGATGAATTTGGAACTCTAAATCCTATATGGTTTGTAGTAGCTCTTTGAACCTTGACAAAATAAAGGAGGTCTCAGTTTTGTCTCTATGGATTGTTTACTTTTAAGTAGCCTTAGGCACTGAATGTGGAAAAGCACTTTCATTGAGACAGGTTGCCAAGCTTCCAAGAAATTACGAGTTTCCGAAATACCAGCAAATATTTTTTTCACCCAATGTTGATGATACTTGGTGGTAATGATCAGTACACAAATCCCACTTGGCTCAACAAATATTGTTCTTCCATGTTGAAGCGTTCGTCTACAGTAGCAGTTTTTATATTTAGGTATCACTCTTTTCTCTCCTATACAGATATATGAATTTGGAACTCTAAATCCAACATGGTTTGTAGTAGCTCTTTGAAACTTGACAAAATAAAGGAGTTCTCAGTTTTGTCTCTATGATTTGTTTCCGCTTCAAGTAGCCCTAAGCAGATACTATGGAAAAGCACTTTCATTGAGAGGGGTTGCCAAGCTTCAAAGAAATTACGAGTTTCCGAAAAACTAGCAAATATTTTTTTTACCCAATCTTGATGATACTTGGTTTTAATGATCAGTACACAAATCCCACTTGGCTCACCAAGTTTTGTTCTTGTAGTTTGAAGCATTCGTTTACAGTAGCAGTTTTTATTTGTAGGTTTCACTCTGTTCTCTCCTATATAGATAGATGAATTTGGAACTCTAAATCCTACATGGTTTGTAGTAGCTCTTTGAAACTTGAAAAAATAAAGGAGGTCTCAGTTTTGTCTCTATGGATTGTTTCCTCTTTAAGTTGCCCTAGGCACTGACTGTGGAAAAGCACTTTCATTGAGAGGGGTTGCCAAGCTTCCAAGAAATTATGATTTTCCGAAATACCAGCAAATATTTTTTTCACCCAATGTTGATGATACTTGGTGGTAATGACAAGTACACAAATCCCACTTGGCTCACCAAATTTTGTTCTTCTAGGTTGAAGCGTTCGTCTACAGTAGCAGTTTTTATGTTTAGGTTTCACTCTGTTCTCTGCTATATAGATAGATGAATTTGGAACTCTAAATCCATCATGGTTTGTAGTAGCTCTTTGAAACTTGACAAAATAAAGGAGTTCTCAGTTTTGTCTCTATGGTTTGTTTCCGCTTCAAGTAGACCTAAGCAGAGACTGTGGAAAAGCACTTTCATTGAGAGGGGTTGCCAAGCTTCCAAGAAATTGCGAGTTTCCGAAATACCAGGAAATATTTTTTCCACCAATCTTGATGATACGTGGTGGTAATGACAAGTCCACAAATCCCACTTGGCTCACCAAATTTTGTTCTTCTAGGTTGAAGCGTTCGTTTACAGTAGCAGTTTTTATTTTTAGGTTTCACTCTGTTCTCTCCTATATAGATAGATGAATTTGGAACTCTAAATCCTATATGGTTTGTAGTAGCTCTTTGAACCTTGATAAAATAAAGGAGGTCTCAGTTTTGTCTCTATGGTTTGTTTCCTCTTCAGTAGTCCTAGGCACAGACTGTGGAAAAGTACTTTCAATGAGTGGGGTTGCCAAGCTTCTAAGAAATAACGAGTTTCCGAAATACCAGCAAATATTTTTTCACCCAATGTTGATGATACTTGGTGGTAATGATCCGAACACAAATCCCACTTGGTTCACCAAATTTTGTTCTTCAATGTTGAAGCGTTCGTCTACAGTAGCAGTTTTTATATTTAGGTTTCACTCTTTTCTCTCCTATACAGATATATGAATTTGGAACTCTAAATCCAACATGGTTTGTAGTAGCTCTTTGAAACTTGACAAAATAAAGGAGTTCTCAGTTTTGTCTCTATGGTTTGTTTCCGCTTCAAGTAGCCCTAAGCAGAGACTGTGGAAAAGCACTTTCATTGAGAGGGGTTGCCAAGCTTCCAAGAAATTGCGAGTTTCCGAAATACCAGGAAATATTTTTTCCACCAATCTTGATGATACGTGGTGGTAATGACAAGTCCACAAATCCCACTTGGCTCACCAAATTTTGTTCTTCTAGGTTGAAGCGTTCGTTTACAGTAGCAGTTTTTATTTTTAGGTTTCACTCTGTTCTCTCCTATATAGATAGATTAATTTGGAACTCTAAATCCAACATGGATTGTTGTAGCTTTTTGATCTTGACAAAATAAAGGAGTTCTCAGTTTTGTCTCTATGGTTTGTTTCTTCTTCAAGTAGCCCTAGTAACAGACTGTGGAAAAGCACTTTCATTATGTGGGGTTGCCAAGCTTCTAAGAAATAACGAGTTTCCGAAATACCAGCAAATATTTTTTCACGCAATCTTGATGACACTTGGTGGTAATGATCAGTACACAAATCCAACTTGGCTCACCAAATTCTGTTCTTCTAGGTTGAAGCGTTCGTCTACAGTAGCAGTTTTTATATTTAGGTTTTACTCTGTTGTCTCCTGTATAGATAGATGAATTTGGAACTCTAAATCCAATATGGTTTGTAGTAGCTCTTTGAAAATTGACCAAGTAAAGGAGTTCTCAGTTTTGTCTCTATGATTTGTTTCCGCTTCATGTAGCCAAAAGCAGAGAATGTGAAAAGCACTTTCATTGAAAGGGGGTGCCAAGCTTCCAAGAAATTACGAGTTTCGGAAATAGCAGGAAATATTTTTTCAACCATTCTTGATGATACGTGGTGGTAATGACAAGTCCACAAATCCCACTTGGCTCACCAAATTTTGTTCTTCTAGGTTGAAGCGTTCGTTTACAGTAGCTGTTTTTATTTTTACTTTTCACTCTGTTCTCTCCTCTGTAGATAGATTAATATGGAACTCTAAATCCAACATGGTTTGTAGTAGCTTTTTGAAACTTGACAAAATAAAGGAGTTCTCAGTTTTGTCTCTATGGTTTGTTTCCTCTTCAAGTACCCCTAGTAACAATTGTGGAAAAGCACTTTCATTGTGTGGGGTTGCCAAGCTTATAAGAAATAATGAGTTTCCGAAATACCAGCAAATATTTTTTCACGCAATCTTGGTGACACTTGGTGGTAATGATCATTACACAAATCCAACTTGGCTCACCAAATTTTCTTCTTCTAGGTTGAAGGGTTCGTCTACAGTAGCAGTTTTTATATTTAGGTTTTACTCTGTTCTCTCCTATATAGATAATGAATTTGGAACTATAAATCCAATATGGTTTGTAGTAGCTCTTTGAAACTTGACCATGTAAAGGAGTTCTCTGTTTTGTCTCTATGATTTGTTTCCGCTTCATGTAGCCAAAAGCAGAGTCTGTGGAAAAGCACTTTCATTGTAAGGGGTTGCCAAGCTTCCAAGAAATTACGAGTTTCCGAAATACCAGCAAATATTTTGTCACCCAATGTTGATGATACGTGGTGGTAATGATCGGTACACAAATCCCACTTGGCTCACCAAATTTTGTTCTTTTAGGTTGTAGCGTTCGTCTACAGTAGCAGTATTTATATTTAGGTTTCACTCTGTTCTCTCCTATAGAGATAGATGAATTTAGAACTCTAAATCCAACGTGGTTTGTAGTAGCTCTTTGAAACTTGACAAAATAAAAAAGTTCTCAGTTTTGTTTCTATTGTTTGTTTCCTCTTCAAGTAGTCCTAGGCACAGACTGTGGAAAAGTATTTCAATGAGTGGGGTTGCCAAGCTTCTAAGAAATAACGAGTTTCCGAAATACCAGCAAATATTTTTTCACCCAATCTTGATGATTCTTGGTGGTAATGATCAGTGCACAAATCCCATTTCCTCACCAAATTTTGTTCTTGTAGTTTGAAGCATTCGTTTACATTAGCAGTTTTTATTTTTAGGTTTCACTCTGTTCTCTCCTATATAGATAGATGAATTTGGAACTCTAAATTCTACATGGTTTGTAGTAGCTCTTTGAAACTTGAAAAAAAAGGAGGTCTCATTTTTGTCTCTATGGATTGTTTTCTCTTTAAGTAATCCTAGGCACTGACTGTGGAAAAGCACTTTTATTGAGAGGGGTTGCCAAGCTTCCAAGAAATTATGAGTTTCAGAAATACCAGCAAATATTTTTTTCACCCAATGTTGATGATACTTGGTGGTAATGATCAGTACACAAATCCCAATTGGCTCACCAAATATTGTTCTTCCAGGTTGAAGCGTTCGTCTACAGTAGCAGTTTTTATGTTTAGGTTTCACTATGTTCTCTGCTATATAGATAGATGAATTTGGAACAGTAAATCCAACATGGTGTGTAGTGGCTCTTTGAAACTTGACAAAATAGAGGAGTTCTCAGTTTTGTCTCTATGGTTTGTTTCCTCTTCAAGTAGCCCTAGGCACAGACTGTGGAAAAGCACTTTCATTGAGAGGCGTTGCCAAGCTTCTAAGAAATAACGAGTTTCCGAAATCCCAGCAAATATTTTTTCACCCAATGTTGATGATACTTGGTGGTAATGATCAGTACACAAATCCCACTTGGCTCACCAAATTTTGTTCTTCTAGGTTGAAGCGTTCATCTACAGTAGCAGTTTTTATATTTAGGTTTCACTCTGTTCTCTGCTATATTGACAGATGAATTTGGAACTCTGAATCCAACATGGTTTGTAATAGCTCTTTGAAACTTGACAAAAGTAAGGGGTTCTCAGTTTTCTCTCTATGGCTTGTTTCCTCTTCAATTAGCCCTAGGCACCAACGGTGGAAAAGCACTTTCATTGAGAGGCGTTGCCAAGCTTCTAAGAAATAACGAGTTTCCGAAATCCCAGCAAATATTTTTTCACCCAATGTTGATGATACTTGGTGGTAATGATCAGTACACATATCCCACTTGGCTCACCAAACTTTGTTCTTCGAGTTTGAAGCATTCGTTTACAGTAGCAGTTTTTATTTTTAGGTTTCACTCTGTTCTCTCCTATATAGATAGATGAATTTGCAACTCTAAATCCTACATGGTTTGTAGTAGCTCTTTGAAACTTGAAAAAATTAAGGAGCTCTCATTTTTATCTCTATGGATTGTTTCCTCTTTAAGTAGCCCTAGGTACTGACTATGGAAAAGCACTTTCATTGAGAGGTGTTGCCAAGCTTAAAAAAATTACGAGTTTCAGAAATACCAGCAAATATTATTTTCAGCCAATAATGATGATACTTGGTGGTAATGACAAGTACACAAATCCCACTAGACTCATACAATTTTGTTCTTCTAGGTTGATGCGTTCGTTTTCAGTAGCAGTTTTGTTTTTAGGTTTCACTCTATTCTCTCCTATATAGATAGATGAATTTGGAACTCTAAATCCAACATGGTTTGTAGTAGCTCTTTGAAACTTGACAAAGTAAAGGAGTTCTCAGTTTTGTCTCTATGATTTGTTTCTGCTTCATGTAGCCCTAAGCAGAGACTGTGGAAAAGCATTTTCTTTGAAAGGGGTTGCCAAGCTTCCAAGAAATTACGCGTTTCAAAAATACCAGCAAATATTTTGTCACCCAATCTTGATGATACGTGGTGGTAATGACAAGTCCACAAATCACACTTGGCTCAAAAAATTTTGTTCTTCTAAGTTGAAGCGTTCGTTTACAGTAGCAGTATTTATATTTAGGTTTCACTCTGTTCTCTGCTATGTAGATAGATGAATTTTTAACTCTAAATCCAACATGGTTTGTAGTAGCTCTTTGAAACTTGATAAAATAAAAGAGTTCTCAGTTTTGTCTCTATGGTTTGTTTCCTCTTCTAGTAGGCCTAGGCACAGATGGTGGAAAAGCACTTTCATTGAGAGGGGTTGCCAAATTTCTAAGAAATAAATAGTTTCCGAAATACCAGCAAATATTTTTTCACCCAATCTTGATGATACGTGGTGGTAATGACAAGTCCACAAATCCCACTTGGCTAACCAAATTTTGTTCTTCTAGTTTGAAGCATTCGTTTACAGTAGCAGTTTTTATTTTTAGGTTTCACTCTGATCTCTCCTATATAGATAGATGAATTTGGAACTTTAAATCCTACATGGTTTGTAGTAGCTCTTTGAAACTTGAAAACAATTAAGGAGGTCTCATTTTTGTCTCTATGGATTGTTTCCTCTTTAAGTAGCCCTAGGCACTGACTATGGAAAAGCACTTTCATTGAGAGATGTTGCCAAGCTTCCAAGAAATTACGAGTTTCCGAAATACCAGCAAGTATTTTTTCACCCAATCTTGATGATACGTGGTGGTAATGACAAGTACATAAATCTCACTTGGCTCACCAAATCTCGTTCTTCTAGGTTGAAGCGTTCGTTTACAGTAGCAGTTTTTATTTGTAGGTTTCACTCTGTTCTCTCCTATATAGATAGATGAATTTGGAACTCTAAATCCAACATGGTTTGTAGTAGCTCTTTGAAACTTGACAAAATAAAGGAGTTCTCAGTTTTTTCTCTATGGTTTGTTTCCTCTTCAAGTACCCCTTGGAACAGACTGTGGAAAAGCACTTTCATTAAGTGGGGTTGCCAAGCTTCTAAGAAATAACGAGTTTCCGAAATACCAGCAAATATTTTTTCACGCAATCTTGATGACACTTGGTGGTAATGATCAGTACACAAATCCCACTTGGCTCACCAAATTTTTTCTTCAAGATTGAAGCGTTCGTCTACAGTAGCAGTTTTTATATTTAGGTTTCACTCTGTTCTCTGCGATATAGATAGATGAATTTTAACTCTAAATCCAACATGGTTTGTAGTAGCTCTTTGAAACTTGACAAAGTAAAGGAGTTCTCAGTTTTGTCTCTATGATTTGTTTCTGCTTCATGTAGCCTTAAGCAGAAACTGTGGAAAAGCACTTTCTTTGAAAGGGGTTGCCAAGCTTCCAAGAAATTACGAGTTTCAGAAATACCAGCAAAAATTTTCTCACCCAATGTTGATGATACGTGGTGGTAATGATCGGTACAAAAGTCCCACTTGGCTCACCAAATTTTGTTCCTCTAGGTTGAAGCGTTCGTCTACAGTAGCAGTTTTTATATTTAGGTTTCACTCTGTTCTCTCCTATATAGATAGATGCATTTGGAACTCTAAATCCAACATGGTTTGTAGTAGCTCTTTGAAACTTGACAAAGGAAAGGAGTTCTCAGTTTTTTTCTCTATGATTTGTATCCGTTTCAAGTAGCCCTAAGCAGAGACTGTGGAAAAGCACTATCATTGAGAGGGGTTGCCAAGCTTCCAAGAAATAACAAGTTTCCGAAATACCAGCAAATGTTTTTTCACCCAATCTTGATGATACTTTGTGGTAATGACAAGTACACAAATCCCACTTGGCTCACCAAATACTGTTCTTCCAGGTTGAAGCGTTCGTCTACAGTAGCACTTTTTATTTTAGGTTTCACTCTGTTCTCTGCTATATAGATAGATGAATTTGGAACTCTAAATCCAACATGGTTTGTAGTGGCTCTTTGAAACTTGACAAAATAAAGGAGTTCTCAGTTTTGTTTCTATGGTTTGTTTCCTCTTCAAGTAGCCCTAGGCACAGACTGTGGAAAAGCACTTTCATTGAGAGGTGTTGCCAAGCTTCTAAGAAATAACGAGTTTCCGAAATACCAGCAAATATTTTTTCACCCGATTTTGATGATACTTGGTGGTAATGACAAGTACACAAATCCCACTTGGCTCACCAAATTTTGTTCTTCTAGTTTGAAGCGTTCATCTACAGTAGCAGTTTTTATATTTAGGTTTCACTCTGTTCTCTGCTGTATTGACAGATGAATTTGGAACTCTGAATCCAACATGGTTTGTAGTAGCTATTTGAAACTTTACAAAAGTAAGGAGTTCTCAGTTTTATCTCTATGGCTTGTTTCCTCTTCAATTAGCCCTAGGCACCAACGGTGGAAAAGCACTTTCATTGAGAGGGGTTGCCAAGCTTCTAAGAAATAACGAGTTTCCGAAATACCAGCAAATATTTTTTCACCCAATCTTGATGATACTTGGTGGTAAGGACAAATACACACATGCTACTTGGCTCACCAAATTTTGTACTTCTAGGTTGAAGCATTCGTCTACAGTAGCAGTTTTTATTTTTAGGTTTTACTCTGTTCTCTCCTATATAGATAGATGAATTTGGAACTCTAAATCCAACATGGTTTGTAGTAGCTCTTTGAAACGTGACAAAATAAAGGAGTT
The DNA here is from genome assembly GCF_048772815.1 of Callospermophilus lateralis. NCBI lineage: Eukaryota > Metazoa > Chordata > Mammalia > Rodentia > Sciuridae > Callospermophilus > Callospermophilus lateralis. The sequence continues at coordinate 117,604 of NW_027513531.1, read as the reverse complement.
CTCAGTTTTGTCTCTATGATTTGTTTCCGCTTCAAGTAGCCCTAAGCAGAGACAGTGGAAAAGCACTTTCATTGAGAGGGGTTGCCAAGCTTCTAAGAAATAACGAGTTTCCAAATTTCCAGCAAATATTTTTTCCCCCAATCTTGATGATACTTGCTGGTAATGATCAGTACACAAATCCCACTTGGCTCACCAAATTTTTTTCTTCTAGGTTGAAGCGTTCGTCTACAGTAGCAGTTTTTATATTTAGGTTTCACTCTGTTGTCTCCTATATAGATAGATGAATTTGGAACTCTAAATCCAATATGGTTTGTAGTAGCTCTTTGAACCTTGACAAAATAAAGGAGTTCTCAGTTTTGTCTCTATGATTTGTTTCCGCTTCAAGTAGCCCTACGCAGAGACTGTGGAAAAGCACTTTCATTGAGAGGGGTTGCCAAGCTTCTAAGAAATTACGAGTTTCCGAAATACCAGCAAGTATTTTTTCACCCGATCTTGATGATACATTCTAGTAATGAAAAGTCCATAAATCACACTTGGCTCACCATATCACGTTCTTCTAGGTTGAAGCGTTCGTCTACAGTAGCAGTTTTTATATTTAGGTTTCACTTGTTCTCTGCTATATAGATAGATGAATTTGGAACTCTAAATCCAACATGGTTAGTAGTGGTTCTTTGAAACTTGAAAAAATAAAGGAGTTCTCAGTTTTGTCTCTATGGTGTGTTTCCTCTTCAAGTAGCCCTACGCACAGAATGTGGAAAAGCACTTTCATTGAGAGGCGTTGCCAAGCTTCTAAGAAATAACGAGTTTCCGAAATACCAGCAAACATTTTTTCACCCGATGTTGATGATACTTGGTGGTAATGACAAGTACACAAATCCCACTTGGCTCACCGAATTTTGTTCTTCTAGGTTGAAGTTTCATCTACAGTAGCACTTTTTATATTTAGGTTTCACTCTGTTCTCTGCTATATTGACAGATGAATTTGGAACTCATAATCCAACATGGTTTGTAGTAGCTCTTTGAAACTTGACAAGAGTAAGGAGTTCTCAGTTTTGTCTCTATGGCTTGTTTCCTCTTCAATTAGCCCTAGGCACCAACGATGGAAAAGCACTTTCATTGAGAGGGGTTGCCAAGCTTCTAAGAAATAACGAGTTTCCGAAATCCCAGCAAAAATTTTTTCACCCAATATTGATGATACTTGGTGGTAATGACAAGTACACAAATCCCACTTGACTCACCAAATTTTGTTCTTCTAGGTTGATGCGTTAGTTTTCAGTAGCAGTTTTTATTTTTAGGTTTCACTCTGTTCTCTCCTATATAGATAGATAAATTTGGAACTCTAAATCCAACATGGTTTGTAGTAGCTCTTTGACACTTGAAAAAATAAAGGAGTTCTCAGTTTTTTCTCTATGGTTTGTTTCCTCTTCAAGTAGCCCTAAGCAGAGACTGTGGAAAAGCACTTTCATTGAGAGGGGTTGCCAAGCTTCTAAGAAATAACGAGTTACCGAAATACCAGCAAATATTTTTTCACCCAATGTTGATGATACTTGGTGGTAATGATCAGTACACAAATCCCACTTGGCTCACCAAATTTTGTTCTTCTAGGTTGAAGCGTTCATCTACAGTAGCAGTTTTTATATTTAGGTTTCACTCTGTTCTCTGCTATATTGACAGATGAATTTGGAACTCTGAATCCAACATGGTTTGTAATAGCTCTTTGAAACTTGACAAAAGTAAGGGGTTCTCAGTTTTCTCTCTATGGCTTGTTTCCTCTTCAATTAGCCCTAGGCACCAACGGTGGAAAAGCACTTTCATTGAGAGGCGTTGCCAAGCTTCTAAGAAATAACGAGTTTCCGAAATCCCAGCAAATATTTTTTCACCCAATGTTGATGATACTTGGTGGTAATGATCAGTACACATATCCCACTTGGCTCACCAAACTTTGTTCTTCGAGTTTGAAGCATTCGTTTACAGTAGCAGTTTTTATTTTTAGGTTTCACTCTGTTCTCTCCTATATAGATAGATGAATTTGCAACTCTAAATCCTACATGGTTTGTAGTAGCTCTTTGAAACTTGAAAAAATTAAGGAGCTCTCATTTTTATCTCTATGGATTGTTTCCTCTTTAAGTAGCCCTAGGTACTGACTATGGAAAAGCACTTTCATTGAGAGGTGTTGCCAAGCTTAAAAAAATTACGAGTTTCAGAAATACCAGCAAATATTATTTTCAGCCAATAATGATGATACTTGGTGGTAATGACAAGTACACAAATCCCACTAGACTCATACAATTTTGTTCTTCTAGGTTGATGCGTTCGTTTTCAGTAGCAGTTTTGTTTTTAGGTTTCACTCTATTCTCTCCTATATAGATAGATGAATTTGGAACTCTAAATCCAACATGGTTTGTAGTAGCTCTTTGAAACTTGACAAAGTAAAGGAGTTCTCAGTTTTGTCTCTATGATTTGTTTCTGCTTCATGTAGCCCTAAGCAGAGACTGTGGAAAAGCATTTTCTTTGAAAGGGGTTGCCAAGCTTCCAAGAAATTACGCGTTTCAAAAATACCAGCAAATATTTTGTCACCCAATCTTGATGATACGTGGTGGTAATGACAAGTCCACAAATCACACTTGGCTCAAAAAATTTTGTTCTTCTAAGTTGAAGCGTTCGTTTACAGTAGCAGTATTTATATTTAGGTTTCACTCTGTTCTCTGCTATGTAGATAGATGAATTTTTAACTCTAAATCCAACATGGTTTGTAGTAGCTCTTTGAAACTTGATAAAATAAAAGAGTTCTCAGTTTTGTCTCTATGGTTTGTTTCCTCTTCTAGTAGGCCTAGGCACAGATGGTGGAAAAGCACTTTCATTGAGAGGGGTTGCCAAATTTCTAAGAAATAAATAGTTTCCGAAATACCAGCAAATATTTTTTCACCCAATCTTGATGATACGTGGTGGTAATGACAAGTCCACAAATCCCACTTGGCTAACCAAATTTTGTTCTTCTAGTTTGAAGCATTCGTTTACAGTAGCAGTTTTTATTTTTAGGTTTCACTCTGATCTCTCCTATATAGATAGATGAATTTGGAACTTTAAATCCTACATGGTTTGTAGTAGCTCTTTGAAACTTGAAAACAATTAAGGAGGTCTCATTTTTGTCTCTATGGATTGTTTCCTCTTTAAGTAGCCCTAGGCACTGACTATGGAAAAGCACTTTCATTGAGAGATGTTGCCAAGCTTCCAAGAAATTACGAGTTTCCGAAATACCAGCAAGTATTTTTTCACCCAATCTTGATGATACGTGGTGGTAATGACAAGTACATAAATCTCACTTGGCTCACCAAATCTCGTTCTTCTAGGTTGAAGCGTTCGTTTACAGTAGCAGTTTTTATTTGTAGGTTTCACTCTGTTCTCTCCTATATAGATAGATGAATTTGGAACTCTAAATCCAACATGGTTTGTAGTAGCTCTTTGAAACTTGACAAAATAAAGGAGTTCTCAGTTTTTTCTCTATGGTTTGTTTCCTCTTCAAGTACCCCTTGGAACAGACTGTGGAAAAGCACTTTCATTAAGTGGGGTTGCCAAGCTTCTAAGAAATAACGAGTTTCCGAAATACCAGCAAATATTTTTTCACGCAATCTTGATGACACTTGGTGGTAATGATCAGTACACAAATCCCACTTGGCTCACCAAATTTTTTCTTCAAGATTGAAGCGTTCGTCTACAGTAGCAGTTTTTATATTTAGGTTTCACTCTGTTCTCTGCGATATAGATAGATGAATTTTAACTCTAAATCCAACATGGTTTGTAGTAGCTCTTTGAAACTTGACAAAGTAAAGGAGTTCTCAGTTTTGTCTCTATGATTTGTTTCTGCTTCATGTAGCCTTAAGCAGAAACTGTGGAAAAGCACTTTCTTTGAAAGGGGTTGCCAAGCTTCCAAGAAATTACGAGTTTCAGAAATACCAGCAAAAATTTTCTCACCCAATGTTGATGATACGTGGTGGTAATGATCGGTACAAAAGTCCCACTTGGCTCACCAAATTTTGTTCCTCTAGGTTGAAGCGTTCGTCTACAGTAGCAGTTTTTATATTTAGGTTTCACTCTGTTCTCTCCTATATAGATAGATGCATTTGGAACTCTAAATCCAACATGGTTTGTAGTAGCTCTTTGAAACTTGACAAAGGAAAGGAGTTCTCAGTTTTTTTCTCTATGATTTGTATCCGTTTCAAGTAGCCCTAAGCAGAGACTGTGGAAAAGCACTATCATTGAGAGGGGTTGCCAAGCTTCCAAGAAATAACAAGTTTCCGAAATACCAGCAAATGTTTTTTCACCCAATCTTGATGATACTTTGTGGTAATGACAAGTACACAAATCCCACTTGGCTCACCAAATACTGTTCTTCCAGGTTGAAGCGTTCGTCTACAGTAGCACTTTTTATTTTAGGTTTCACTCTGTTCTCTGCTATATAGATAGATGAATTTGGAACTCTAAATCCAACATGGTTTGTAGTGGCTCTTTGAAACTTGACAAAATAAAGGAGTTCTCAGTTTTGTTTCTATGGTTTGTTTCCTCTTCAAGTAGCCCTAGGCACAGACTGTGGAAAAGCACTTTCATTGAGAGGTGTTGCCAAGCTTCTAAGAAATAACGAGTTTCCGAAATACCAGCAAATATTTTTTCACCCGATTTTGATGATACTTGGTGGTAATGACAAGTACACAAATCCCACTTGGCTCACCAAATTTTGTTCTTCTAGTTTGAAGCGTTCATCTACAGTAGCAGTTTTTATATTTAGGTTTCACTCTGTTCTCTGCTGTATTGACAGATGAATTTGGAACTCTGAATCCAACATGGTTTGTAGTAGCTATTTGAAACTTTACAAAAGTAAGGAGTTCTCAGTTTTATCTCTATGGCTTGTTTCCTCTTCAATTAGCCCTAGGCACCAACGGTGGAAAAGCACTTTCATTGAGAGGGGTTGCCAAGCTTCTAAGAAATAACGAGTTTCCGAAATACCAGCAAATATTTTTTCACCCAATCTTGATGATACTTGGTGGTAAGGACAAATACACACATGCTACTTGGCTCACCAAATTTTGTACTTCTAGGTTGAAGCATTCGTCTACAGTAGCAGTTTTTATTTTTAGGTTTTACTCTGTTCTCTCCTATATAGATAGATGAATTTGGAACTCTAAATCCAACATGGTTTGTAGTAGCTCTTTGAAACGTGACAAAATAAAGGAGTTCTCAGTTTTGTCTCTATGATTTGTTTCCGCTTCAAGTAGCCCTAAGCAGAGACAGTGGAAAAGCACTTTCATTGAGAGGGGTTGCCAAGCTTCTAAGAAATAACGAGTTTCCAAATTTCCAGCAAATATTTTTTCCCCCAATCTTGATGATACTTGCTGGTAATGATCAGTACACAAATCCCACTTGGCTCACCAAATTTTTTTCTTCTAGGTTGAAGCGTTCGTCTACAGTAGCAGTTTTTATATTTAGGTTTCACTCTGTTGTCTCCTATATAGATAGATGAATTTGGAACTCTAAATCCAATATGGTTTGTAGTAGCTCTTTGAACCTTGACAAAATAAAGGAGTTCTCAGTTTTGTCTCTATGATTTGTTTCCGCTTCAAGTAGCCCTACGCAGAGACTGTGGAAAAGCACTTTCATTGAGAGGGGTTGCCAAGCTTCTAAGAAATTACGAGTTTCCGAAATACCAGCAAGTATTTTTTCACCCGATCTTGATGATACATTCTAGTAATGAAAAGTCCATAAATCACACTTGGCTCACCATATCACGTTCTTCTAGGTTGAAGCGTTCGTCTACAGTAGCAGTTTTTATATTTAGGTTTCACTTGTTCTCTGCTATATAGATAGATGAATTTGGAACTCTAAATCCAACATGGTTAGTAGTGGTTCTTTGAAACTTGAAAAAATAAAGGAGTTCTCAGTTTTGTCTCTATGGTGTGTTTCCTCTTCAAGTAGCCCTACGCACAGACTGTGGAAAAGCACTTTCATTGAGAGGCGTTGCCAAGCTTCTAAGAAATAACGAGTTTCCGAAATACCAGCAAACATTTTTTCACCCGATGTTGATGATACTTGGTGGTAATGACAAGTACACAAATCCCACTTGGCTCACCGAATTTTGTTCTTCTAGGTTGAAGTTTCATCTACAGTAGCACTTTTTATATTTAGGTTTCACTCTGTTCTCTGCTATATTGACAGATGAATTTGGAACTCATAATCCAACATGGTTTGTAGTAGCTCTTTGAAACTTGACAAGAGTAAGGAGTTCTCAGTTTTGTCTCTATGGCTTGTTTCCTCTTCAATTAGCCCTAGGCACCAACGATGGAAAAGCACTTTCATTGAGAGGGGTTGCCAAGCTTCTAAGAAATAACGAGTTTCCGAAATCCCAGCAAAAATTTTTTCACCCAATATTGATGATACTTGGTGGTAATGACAAGTACACAAATCCCACTTGACTCACCAAATTTTGTTCTTCTAGGTTGATGCGTTAGTTTTCAGTAGCAGTTTTTATTTTTAGGTTTCACTCTGTTCTCTCCTATATAGATAGATAAATTTGGAACTCTAAATCCAACATGGTTTGTAGTAGCTCTTTGACACTTGAAAAAATAAAGGAGTTCTCAGTTTTTTCTCTATGGTTTGTTTCCTCTTCAAGTAGCCCTAAGCAGAGACTGTGGAAAAGCACTTTCATTGAGAGGGGTTGCCAAGCTTCTAAGAAATAACGAGTTACCGAAATACCAGCAAATATTTTTTCACCCAATCTTGATGATACTTGGTGGTAAGGACAAATACACAAATCCTACTTGGCTCACCAAATTTTGTTCTTCTAGGTTGAAACATTCGTCTACAGTAGCAGTTTTTATTTTTAGGTTTTACTCTGTTCTCTCCTATATAGATAGATGAATTTGGAACTCTAAATCCAACATGGTTTGTAGTAGCTCTTTGAAACGTGACAAAATAAAGGAGTTCTCAGTTTTGTCTCTATGATTTGTTTCTGCTTCAAGTAGCCCTAAGCAGAGTCTGTGGAAAAGCACTTTCATTGAGAGGGGTTGCCAAGCTTCTAAGAAATAACGAGTTTCCGAATTACCAGCAAATATTTTTCCCCCAATCTTGATGATACTTGGTGGTAATGATCAGTACACAAATCCCACTTGGCTCACCAAATTTTTTTCTTCTAGGTTGAAGCGTTTGTCTACAGTAGCAGTTTTTATATTTAGGTTTCACTCTGTTGTCTCCTATATATATAGATGAATTTGGAACTCTAAATCCAATATGGTTTGTAGTAGCTCTTTGAACCTTGACAAAATAAAGGAGTTCTCAGTTTTGTGTCTATGATTTGTTTCCGCTTCAAGTAGCCCTACGCAGAGACTGTGTAAAAGCACTTTCATTGAGAGGGGTTGCCAAGCTTCCAAGAAATTACGAGTTTCCGAAATACCAGCAAGTATTTTTTCACCCGATCTTGATGATACGTTCTAGTAATGAAAAGTCCATAAATCTCACTTGGCTCACCATATCTCGTTCTTCTAGGTTGAAGCGTTCGTCTACAGTAGCAGTTTTTATATTTAGGTTTCACTCTGTTCTCTGCTTTATAGATAGATGAATTTGGAACTCTAAATCCAACATAGTTTGTAGTAGCTCTTTGAAACTTGACAAAATAAAGGTGTTCTCAGTTTTGTCTCTTTGGTTTGTTTCCTCTTCAAGTACCCCAGGCACTTAATGTGGAAAAGCACTTTATTGAGAGTGGTTGCCAAGCTTCTAATAAATAACGAGTTTCCGAAATATCAGCAAATATTTTTTCACCCAATCTTGATGATACTTGGTGGTAAGGACAAATACACAAATCCTACTTGGCTCACCAAATTTTGTACTTCTAGGTTGAAGCATTCGTCTACAGTAGCAGTTTTTATTTTTAGGTTTTACTCTGTTCTCTCCTATATAGATAGATGAATTTGGAACTCTAAATCCAACATGGTTTGTAGTAGCTCTTTGAAACGTGACAAAATAAAGGAGTTCTCAGTTTTGTCTCTATGATTTGTTTCTGCTTCAAGTAGCCCTAAGCAGAGACTGTGGAAAAGCACTTTCATTGAGAGGGGTTGCCAAGCTTCTAAGAAATAACGAGTTTCCGAATTACCAGCAAATATTTTTTCCCCCAATCTTGATGATACTTGGTGGTAATGATCAGTACACAAATCCCACTTGGCTCACCAAATTTTTTTCTTCTAGGTTGAAGCGTTCGTCTACAGTAGCAGTTTTTATATTTAGGTTTCACTCTGTTGTCTCCTATATATAGATGAGTTTGGAACTCTAAATCCAATATGTTTTGTAGTAGCTCTTTGAACCTTGACAAAATAAAGGAGTTCCCAGTTTTGTCTCTATGATTTGTTTCCGCTTCAAGTAGCCCTACGCAGAGACTGTGGAAAAGCACTTTCATTGAGAGGGGTTGCCAAGCTTCCAAGAATTTACGAGTTTCCGAAATACCAGCAAGTATTTTTTCACCCGATCTAGATGATACGTTCTGGTAATGACAAGTCCATAAATCTCACTTGGCTCACCAAATCTCGATAATCTAGGTTGAAGCGTTCGTCTACAGTAGCAGTTTTTATATTTAGGTTTCACTCTGTTCTCTGCTTTATAGATAGATGAATTTGGAACTCTTAATCCAACATAGTTTGTAGTAGCTCTTTGAAACTTGACAAAATAAAGGAGTTCTCAGTTTTGTCTCTATGGTTTGCTTCCTCTTCAAGTACCCCAGGCACTGACTGTGGAAAAGCACTTTATTGAGAGGGGGTGCCAAGCTGCTAAGAAATAACGAGTTTCCGAAATACCAGCAAATATTTTTTCACCCAATATTGATGATACTTGGTGGTGATGATCAGTACATAAATCCCACTTGGCTCGCCAAATTTTGTTCTTCTAGGTTGAATCATTCGTCTACTGTAGCAATTTTTAAATTTAGGTTTCACTCTGTTCTCTCCTATATAGATAGATGCATTTGGAACTCTAAATCCAACATGGTTTGTGGTAGCTCTTTGAAACTTGACAAATTAAAGGAGTTCTCAGTTTTTTCTCTTTGATTTGTATCCGCTTCAAGTAGCCCTAATCAGAGACTGTGGAAAAGCACTTTCATTCAGAGGGGTTGCCAAGCTTCCAAGAAATAACAAGTTTCCGAAATACCAGCAAATATTTTTTCACCCAATCTTGATGATACTGCGTGGTAATGACAAGTACACAAATCCCACTTGGCTCACCAAATATTGTTCTTCCAGGGTGAAGCGTTCGTCTACAGTAACACTTTTTATATTTAGGTTTCACTCTGTTCTCTGCTATATAGATAGATGTATTTGGAACTCTAAATCCAACATGGTTTGTAGTGGCTCTTTGAAACTTGAAAAAGTAAAGGAGTTCTCAGTTTTGTCTCTATGGTGTGTTTCCTCTTCAAGTAGCCCTAGGCACAGAGTGTGGAAAAGCACTTTCATTGAGAGGCGTTGCCAAGCTTCTAAGAAATAACGAGTTTCCGAAAAACCAGCAAATATTTTTTCACCCGATGTTGATGATACTTGGTGGTAATGACAAGTACACAAATCCCACTTGGCTCACCAAATTTTGTTCTTCTAGGTTGAAGTTTCATCTACTGTAGCAGATTTTATATTTAGGTTTCACTCTGTTCTCTGCTATATTGACAGATGAATTTGGAACTCTGAATCCAACATGGTTTGTAGTAGCTCTTTGAAACTTGACAAAAGTAAGGAGTTCTCAGTTTTGTCTCTATGGCTTGTTTCCTCTTCAATTAGCCCTAGGCAACAATGATGGAAAAGCACTTTCATTGAGAGGGGTTGCCAAGCTTCTAAGAAATAACAAGTTTCCGAAATACCAGCAAATATTCTTTCACCCAGTCTTGATGATACTTGGTGGTAATGACAAGTACACAAATCCCACTTGGCTCACCAAATTTTGTTCTTCTAGGTTGATGCGTTCGTTTTCAGTAGCAGTTTTTATTTTTAGGTTTCACTCTGTTCTCTCCTATATACATAGATAAATTTGGAACTCTAAAACCAACATGGTTTGTAGTAGCTCTTTGAAACTTGACAAAATAAAGGACTTCTCAGTTTTTTCTCTATGGTTTGTTTCCTCTTCAAGTAGCCCTGGCACAGACTGAGGAAAAGCACTTTCAATGAGAGGGGTGGCCAAGCTTCTAAGAAATAACGAGTTTCCGAAATAAAAGCAAATATTTTTTCACCCAATCTTGATGATACTTGGTGGTAAGGACAAATACACAAATCCTACTTGGCTCACCAAATTTTGTTCTTCTAGGTTGAAGCATTCGTCTACAGTAGCAGTTTTTATTTTTAGGTTTTACACTGTTCTCTCCTATATTGATAGATGAATTTGGAACTCTAAATCCAACATGGTTTGTAGTAGCTCTTTGAAACTTGACAAAATAAAGGAGTTCTCAGTTTTGTCTCTATGATTTGTTTCTGCTTCAAGTAGCCCTAAGCAGAGACTGTGGAAAAGCAATTTCATTGAGAGGGGTTGCCAAGCTTCTAAGAAATAAGGAGTTTATGAATTACCAGCAAATATTTTTTCACCCAATCTTGATGATACTTGGTGATAATGATCAGTACACAAATCCCACATGGCTCACCAAATTTTTTTCTTCTAGGTTGAGCCATTCATCTACAGTAGCAGTTTTTATATTTAGGTTTCACTCTGTTGTCTCCTATATAGGTAGATGAATTTGGAACTCTCAATCCAATATGGTTTGTAGTAGGTTTTTGAACCTTGACAAAATAAAGGAGTTCTCAGTTTTTTCTCTATGAATTTTTTCCTCTTCAAGTAGCCCTACGCAGAGACTGTGGAAAAGCACTTTCATTGAGAGGGGTTGCCAAGCTTCCAAGAAATTACGAGTTTCCGTAATACCAGCAAGTATTTTTTCACCCAATGTTGATGATACGTGGTGGTAATGACAAGTTCATAAATCTCACTTGGCTCACCAAATCTCCTTCTTCTAGGTTGAAGCGTTCGTTTACAGTAGCAGTTTTTATTTTTAGGTATCACTCTGTTCTCTCCTATATAGATAGATGAATTTGGAACTCTAAATCCAACATGGTTTGTAGTAGCTCTTTGAAACTTGACAAAATAAAGGAGTTCTCAGTTTTGTATCTATGGTTTGTTTCCTCTTCATGTACCCCTTGGAACACACTGTGGAAGGCACTTTCATTGAGTGGGGTTGCCAAGCTTCTAAGAAATAATGAGTTTCCGAAATACCAGCAAATTTTTTCCACGCAATCTTGATGACACTTGGGGGTAATGATCAGTACACAAATCCCACTTGGCTCACCTAATTTTTTTCTTCTAGGTTGAAGCGTTCGTCTACAGTAGCAGTTTTTATATTTAGGTTTCACTCTGTTCTCTGCTATATAGATAGATGAATTTGGAACTCTAAATCCAACATGGTTTGTAGTAGCTCTTTGAAACTTGACAAAGTAAAGGAGTTCTCAGTTTTGTCTCTATGGTTTGTTTCTGCTTCATGTAACCCTAAGCAGAGACTGTGGAAAAGCACTTTCTGTGAAAGGGGTTGCCAAGATTCAAAGAAATTACGAGTTTACGAAATACCAGCAAATATTTTGTCACCCAATGTTGATGATACGTGGTGGTAATGATCGGTACAAAAGTCCCACTTGGCTCACCAAATTTTGTTCTTCTAGGTTGAAGCGTTCGTCTACAGTAGCAGTTTTTATATTTAGGTTTCACTCTGTTCTCTTCTATATAGATAGATGAATTTGGAAATCTGAATCCACCATGGTTTGAGGTAGCTCTTCGAAACTTGACAAAAGAAAGGAGTTCTCAGTTTTGTCTCTAAGGTTTGTTTCCTCTTCAATTAGCCCTAGGCACCGACGGTGGAAAAGCACTTTCATTTTGAGGGGTTGCCAAGCTTCTAAGAAGTAACGAGTTTCCGAAACACCATCAAATATTTTTTAACCCAATGTTGATGATAATTGGTGGTAATGATCAGTACACAAAACCCACTTGGCTCACCAAATTTTGTTCTTCTAGGTTGAAGCGTTCGTGTACAGTAGCAGTTTTTATATTTAGGTTTCACTGTGTTCTCTCCTATATAGATAGATGAATTTAGAAATCTAAATCCAACGTGTTTTGTAGTAGCTGTTTGAAACTTGACAAAATAAAGGAGTTCTCCGTTTTGTCTCTATGGTTTGTTTCCTCTTCAAGTAGTCCTAGGCACAGACTGTGGAAAAGCACTTTATTTTTTCATTGAGAGGGGTTGCCAAGATTCTAAGAAATAACAAGTTTCCGAAAAAACAGCAAAATATTTTTTTAACCAATCTTGATGATACTTGGTGGTAATGATCAGTACATAAATCCCACTTGGCTCACCAAATTTTGTTCTTCTAGGTTGAAGCATTCGTTTACAGTAGCAGTTTTTATTTTTAGGTTTCACTCTGTTCTCTCCTATATAGATAGATGAATTTAGAACTCTGAATCCACCATGGTTTGAAGTAGCTCTTTGAAACTTGACAAAATAAAGGAGGTCTCCGTTTTGTCTCTATGGATTGTGTCCTCTTTAAGTAGTCCTAGGCACCGACTGTGAAACAGCACTTTCATTGAGAGGGGTTGCCTAGCTTCCAAGAAATTACGAATTTCCGAAATACCAGCAAATATTTTTTTCACCCAATGTTGATGATACTTGGTGGTAATGATCAGTACACAAATCCCACTTGGCTCACCAAATATTGTTCTTCCAGGTTGAAGCGTTCGTCTACAGTAGCAGTTTTTATGTTTAGGTTTCACTCTTTTCTCTACTATATAGATAGATGAATTTGGAACTCTAAATCCAAGATGGTTTGTAGTAGCTCTTTGAAACTTGACAAAATAAAGGAGTTCTCAGTTTTGTCTCTATGATTTGTTTCCGCTTCAAGTAGCCCAACGCAGAGACTGTGGAAAAGCACTTTCATTGAGAGGGGTTGCCAAGCTGCTAAGAAATAACGAGTTTCCGAATTACCAGCAAATATTTTTTCACCCAATGTTGATGATACCTGGTGGTAATGATCAGTACACAAATCCCACTTGGCTCACCAAATTTTGTTCTTCTAGGTTGAAGCGTTCGTCAACAGTAGCAGTTTTTATTTTTTGGTTTCACTCTGTTCTCTCCTATATAGATTGATGAATTTGGAACTCTAAATCCTACATGGTTTGTAGTAGCTCTTCGAAACTTGAAAAAAGAAAGGAGTTCTCAGTTTTGTCTCTATGGTTTGTTTCCTCTTCAATTAGACCTAGGCATTGAGGGTGAAAAAGCACTTTCATTAAGAGGGGTTGCCAAGATTCTAAGAAATAACGAGTTTCCGAAATACCAGAAAATATTTTTTCACCCAATGTTGATGATACTTGGTGGTAATGATCAGTACCCAAAACCCACTTGGCTCAGCAAATTTTGTTCTTCTAGGTTGAAGCGTTCGTCTACAGTAGCAGTTTTTATTTTTAGGTTTCACTCTGTTCTCTGCTTTATAGATAGATGACTTTGAAACTCTAAATCCAACATGGTTTGTAGTAGCTCTTTGAAACTTGACAAAATAAAGGAGTTCTCAGTTTTGTCTCTATGATTTGTTTCCGCATCAAGTAGCCTTAAGCAGAGACTGTGGAAAAGCACTTTCATTGAGATGGGTTGCCAAGCTTCCAAGAAATTACGAGTTTCCGAAATACCAGCAAATATTTTTTCACCCATTCTTGATGATACTCGGTGGTAATGATCAGTACACAAATCCCACTTGGCTCACCAAATTTTGTTCTTCAAGGTTGCAGCGTTCGTCTTCAGTAGCAGTTTTTATTTTTAGGTTTCACTCTGTTCTCTGCTATATTGATAGATGAATTTGGAACTCTGAATACAACATGGTTTGTAGTAGCTCTTTGAAACTTGACAAAGTAAAGGAGTTCTCAGTTTTGTCTCTATGATTTTTTCTGCTTCATGTAGTCCTAAGCAGAGACTGTGGAAAAGCACTTTCTTTGAAAGGGGTTGCCAAGCTTCCAAGAAATTACGAGTTTCCGAAATACCAGCAAATATTTTGTCACCCAATGTTGATGATACGTGGTGGTAATGATCGGTACAAAAGTCCCACTTGGCTCACCAAATTTTGTTCTTCTAGGTTGAAGCGTTCTTCTACAGTGGCAGTTTTTATATTTAGGTTTCACTCTGTTCTCTGCTTTATAGATAGATGAATTTGGAACTGTAAATCCAACATAGTTTGTAGTAGCTCTTTGAAACTTGACAAAATAAAGGAGTTCTCAGTTTTGTCTCTATGGTTTCTTACCTCTTCAAGTACCCTAGGCACTGACTTTGGCAAAGCACTTTATTTAGAGGGGTTGCCAATCTTCTAAAAATAACGGGTTTCCGAAATACCAGCAAATATTTTTTCACCCACCCAAACTTGATGATACTTGGTGGTGGTGATCAGTACACAAATCCCATTTGGCTCACCAAATTTTGTTCTTCTAGTTTGAATCGTTCGTCTACTGTAGCAATTTTATATTTAGGTTTCACTCTGTTCTCTGCTATATAGATAGATGAATTTGGAACTCTAAATCCAACATGGTTTGTAGTGACTCTTTGAAACGTGACAAAATAAAGAAGTTCTCAGTTGTGTCTCTATGGTTTGTTTCCTCTTCAAGTAGCCCTAGGCACAGACTGTGGAAAAGCACATTCATTGGGAGGGGTTGCCAAGCTTCTAAGAAATACGAGTTTCCGAAATACCAGCAAATATTTTTTCACCCAATTTGATGATACTTGGTGGTAATGATCAGTACACAAATCCCACTTGGCTCACCAAATTTTGTTCTTCTAGGTTGAAGCGTTCATCTACAGTAGTAGTTTTTATATTTAGGTTTCACTCTGTTCTCTGTTATATAGATAGATGAATTTGGAACTCTGAATACAACATGGTTTGTAGTACCTCTTTGAAACGTGACAAAAGAAAGGAGTTCTCAGTTTTGTCTCTATGGTTTGTTTCCTCTTCAATTAGCCCTAGGCATCGACGGTGGAAAAGCACTTTCATTGCGAGGGGTTGCCAAGCTTCTAAGAATAACGAGTTTCTAAATACCAGCAAATATTTTTTCACCCAATGTTGATGATACTTGGTGGTAATGATCAGTACACGAAACCCACTTGGCTCACCAAATTTTGTTTCTTCTAGGTTGAAGCGTTCGTCTACAGTAGCAGTTTTTATATTTATGTTTCTCGATGTTCTCTCCTATATAGATAGATGCATTTGGAACTCTAAATCCAACATGGTTTGTAGTAGCACTTTGAAACTTGACAAAGTAAAGGAGTTCTCAGTTTTTCTCTATGATTTGTTTCCGCTTCAAGTAGCCCTAAGCAGAGACTGTGGAAAAGCACTTTTATTGAGAGGGGTTCCCAAGCTTCCAAGAAATAACAAGTCTCCGAAATACCAGCAAAATTTTTTTCACCCAATCTTGATCATACGTATTGGGTTATAATGACAAGTCCACAAATCAAACTTGGCTCAAAAAATTTTTTTCTTCTAAGTTGAAGCGTTCATTTACAGTAGCAGTTTTTATATTAGGTTTCACTCAGTTCTCTGCTATATACATAGATGAATTTGGAACTCTAAATCCAACATGGTTTGTAGTAGCTCTTTGAAACTTGAAAAAAAGAGGAGTTCTCAGTTTTGTCTCTATGGTTTGTTTCCTCTTCAATTAGGCTAGGCATCGAAGGTGGAAAAGCACTTTCATTGAGAGCGGTTGCCAAGCTTCTACGAAATAACGAGTTTCCGAAATACCAGCAAATATTTTTCACCCAATGTTGATGATACTTCATGGTAATGATCAGTACACAAAACCCACTTGGCTCACCAAATTTTGTTCTTCTAGGTTGAAGCGTTGTCTACAGTAGCAGTTTTTATATTTACGTTTCACTCTGTTCTCTCCTATATAGATAGATGAATTTAGAACTCTAAATCCTACATGGTTTGTAGTAGCTCTTTGAAACTTGACAAAATATAGGAGGTCTCAGTTTTGTCTCTATGGATTGTTTCCTATTTAAGTAGCCCTAGGCACAGACTGTGGAAAAGCACTTTCATTGAGAGGGGTTGCCAAGCTTCCAGAAATTACGAGTTTCCGAAATACCAGCAAATATTTTTTTCACCGAATGTTGATGATACTTGGTGGTAATGATCAGTACACAAATCCCACTTGGCTCACCAAATATTGTTCTTCCAGTTGAAGCGTTCGTCTACAGTAGCAGTTTTTATGTTTAGGTTTCACTCTGTTCTCTGCTATATAGATAGATGAATTTGGAACTCTAATCCAACATGGTTTGTAGTGACTTTTCGAAAAGTGACAAAATAAAGGAGTTCTCAGTTGTCTCTCTATGGTTTGGTTCCTCTTCAAGTAGCCCTAGGCACAGACTGTGGAAAAGCACATTCATTGGGAGGGGTTGCCAAGCTTCTAAGAAATAACGAGTTTCCGAAATACCAGCAAATATTTTTTCACCCAATTTGATGATACTTGGTGGTAATGATCAGTACACAAATCCCACTTGGCTCACCAAATTTTGTTCTTCTAGGTTGAAGCGTTCATCTACAGTAGCAGTTTTTATATTTAGGTTTTCACTCTGTTCTCTGTTATATAGATAATGAATTTGGAACTCTGAATACAACATGGTTTGTAGTACCTCTTTGAAACGTGACAAAATAAAGGAGTTCTCAGTTTTGTCTCTATGGTTTGTTTCCTCTTCAATTAGCCCTAGGCATCGACGGTGGAAAAGCACTTTCATTGAGAGGGGTTGCCAAGCTTCTAAGAATAACGAGTTTACTAAATACCAGCAAATATTTTTTCACCCAATGTTGATGATACTTGGTGGTAATGATCAGTACACAAACCCCACTTGGCTCACCAAATTTTGTTCTTCTAGGTTGAAGCGTTCGTCTACAGTAGCAGTTTTTATATTTAGGTTTCACTCTGTTCTCTCCTATATAGATAGATGAATTTAGAACTCTAAATCCTACATGGTTTGTAGTAGCTTTTTGAAACTTGACAAAATATAGGAGGTCTCAGTTTTGTCTCTATGGATTGTTTCCTTTTAAAGTAGCACTAGGCACAGACAGTGGAAAAGCACTTTCATTGAGAGGGGTTGCCAAGCTTCCAAGAAATTACGAGTTTCCGAAATACCAGCAAATATTTTTTTCACCGAATGTTGATGATACTTGGTGGTAATGATCAGTACACAAATCCCACTTGGCTCACCAAATATTGTTCTTCCAGGTTGAAGCGTTCGTCTACAGTAGCAGTTTTTATGTTTAGGTTTCACTCTGTTCTCTCCTATATAGTTAGATGCATTTGGAACTCTAAATCCAACATGGTTTCTAGTAGCTGTTTGAAACTTGACAAAGTAAAGGAGTTCTCAGTTTTCTCTCTATGATTTGTATCCGCTTCAAGTAGCTCTAAGCAGAGACTGTGGAAAAGCACTTTCATTGAGAGGGGTTCCCAAGCTTCCAAGAAATAACAAGTTTCCGAAATACCAGCAAATATTTTTTCACCCAATCTTGATCATACGTATTGGTAATGACAAGTCCACAAATCAAACTTGGCTCAAAAAATTTTTTTCTTCTAAGTTGAAGCGTTCATTTACAGTAGCAGTTTTTATATTTAGGTTTCACTCAGTTCTCTGCTATATAGATAGATGAATTTGGAACTCTAAATCCAACATGGTTTGTAGTAGCTCTTTGAAACTTGAAAAAATAAAGGAGTTCTCAGTTTTGTCTCTATGGTTTGTTTCCTCTTCAATGAGGCCTAGGCATCGACGGTGGAAAAGCACTTTCATTGACAGGGGTTGCCAAGCTTCTACAAAAAAACGAGTTTCCGAAATACCAGCAAATATTTTTTCACCCAATGTTGATGATACTTCATGGTAATGATCAGTACACTAAACCCACTTGGCTCACCAAATTTTGTTCTTCTAGGTTGAAGCGTTCGTCTACAGTAGCAGTTTTTATATTTAGGTTTCACTCTGTTCTCTCCTATATAGATAGATGAATTTAGAACTCTAAATCCTACATGGTTTGTAGTAGCTCTTTGAAACTTGACAAATATAAGAGGTCTCAGTTTTGTCTCTATGGATTGTTTCCTATTTAAGTAGCCCTAGGCACAGACTGTGGAAAAGCACTTTCATTGAGAGGGGTTGCCAAGCTTCCAAGAAATTACGAGTTTCCGAAATACCAGCAAATATTTTTTTCACCGAATGTTGATGATACTTGGTGGTAATGATCAGTACACAAATCCCACTTGGCTCACCAAATATTGTTCTTCCAGGTTGAAGCGTTCGTCTACAGTAGCAGTTTTTATGTTTAGGTTTCACTCTGTTCTCTGCTATATAGATAGATGAATTTGGAACTCTAAATCCAACATGGTTTGTAGTGACTTTTCGAAACGTGACAAAATAAAGGAGTTCTCAGTTGTCTCTCTATGGTTTGTTTCCTCTTCAAGTAGCCCTAGGCACAGACTGTGGAAAAGCACATTCATTTTGAGGGGTTGCCAAGCTTCTAAGAAATAACGAGTTTCCGAAATACCAGCAAATATTTTTTCACCCAATTTGATGATACTTGGTGGTAATGATCAGTACACAAATCCCACTTGGCTCACCAAATTTTGTTCTTCTAGGTTGAAGCGTTCATCTACAGTAGCAGTTTTTATATTTAGGTTTCACTCTGTTCTCTGTTATATAGATAGATGAATTTGGAACTCTGAATACAACATGGTTTGTAGTACCTCTTTGACACGTGACAAAATAAAGGAGTTCTCAGTTTTGTCTCTATGGTTTGTTTCCTCTTCAATTAGCCCTAGGCATCGACGGTGGAAAAGCACTTTCATTGAGAGGGGTTGCCAAGCTTCTAAGAATAACGAGTTTCCTAAATACCAGCAAAAATTTTTCCCCCAATGTTGATGATACTTGGTGGTAATGATCAGTACACAAACCCCACTTGGCTCACCAAATTTTGTTCTTCTAGTTTGAAGCGTTCGTCTACAGTAGCAGTTTTTATGTTTAGGTTTCACTCTGTTCTCTGCTATATAGATAGATGAATTTGGAACTCTAAATCCAACATGGTTTGTAGTGGCTCTTTGAAACGTGACAAAATAAAGGAGTTCTCAGTTTTGTATCTATGGTTTCTTTCCTCTTCAAGTAGCCCTAGGCACAGACTGTGGAAAAGCACATTCATTGGGAGGGGTTGCCAAGCTTCTAAGAAATAACGAGTTTCCGAAATACCAGCAAATATTTTTTCACCCAATTTGATGATACTTGGTGGTAATGATAAGTACACAAATCCCACTTGGCTCACCAAATTTTGTTCTTCTAGGTTGAAGCGTTCATCTACAGTAGCAGTTTTTATATTTAGGTTTCACTCTGTTCTCTGTTATATAGATAGATGAATTTGGAACTCTGAATACAACATGGTTTGTAGTACCTCTTTGACACGTGACAAAATAAAGGAGTTCTCAGTTTTGTCTCTATGGTTTGTTTCCTCTTCAATTAGCCCTACGCATCGACGGTGGAAAAGCACTTTCATTGAGAGGGGTTGCCAAGCTTCTAAGAATAACGAGTTTCCTAAATACCAGCAAATATTTTTTCACCCAATGTTGATGATACTTGGTGGTAATGATCAGTACACAAACCCCACTTGGCTCACCAAATTTTGTTCTTCTAGGTTGAAGCGTTCGTCTACAGTAGCAGTTTTTATGCTTAGGTTTCACTCTGTTCTCTGCTATATAGATAGATGAATTTGGAACTCTAAATCCAACATGGTTTGTAGTGGCTCTTTGAAACGTGACAAAATAAAGGAGTTCTCAGTTTTGTCTCTATGGTTTCTTTCCTCTTCAAGTAGCCCTAGGCACAGACTGTGGAAAATCAATTTCATTGAGAGGGGTTGCCAAGCTTCTAAGAAATAACGAGTTTCCGAAATACCAGCAAATATTTTTTCACCCAATCTTGATGATACTAGGTGGTAATGACAAGTACACAAATCCCACTTGGCTCACCAAATTTTGTTCTTCTAGGTTGAAATGTTCGTCTACAGTGGCAGTTTTTATGTTTAGGTTTCACTCTGTTCTCTCCTGTATAGATAGATGCATTTGGAACTCTAAATCCAACATGGTTTGTAGTAGCACTTTGAAACTTGACAAAGTAAAGGAGTTCTCAGTTTTTTCTCTATGATTTGTTTCCGCTTCAAGTAGCTCTAAGCAGAGACTGTGGAAAAGCACTTTTATTGAGAGGGGTTCCCAAGCTTCCAAAAAATAACAAGTTTCCGAAATACCAGCAAATATTTTTTCACCCAATCTTGATCATACGTATTGGTAATGACAAGTCCACAAATCAAACTTGGCTCAAAAATTTTTTTCTTCTAAGTTGAAGAGTTCATTTACAGTAGCAGTTTTTATATTTAGGTTTCACTCAGTTCTCTGCTATATAGATAGATGAATTTGGAACTCTAAATCCAACATGGTTTGTAGTAGTTCTTTGAAACTTGAAAAAATAAAGGAGTTCTCAGTTTTGTCTCTATGGTTTGTTTCCTCTTCAATGAGGCCTAGGCATCGACGGTGGAAAAGCACTTTCATTGACAGGGGTTGCCAAGCTTCTACGAAATAACGAGTTTCCGAAATACCAGCAAATATTTTTTCACCCAATGTTGATGATACTTCATGGTAATGATCAGTACACAAAAGCCACTTGGCTCACCAAATTTTGTTCTTCTAGGTTGAAGCGTTCGTCTACAGTAGCAGTTTTTATATTTAGGTTTCACTCTGTTCTCTCCTATATAGATAGATGAATTTAGAACTCTAAATCCTACATGGTTTGTAGTAGCTCTTTGAAACTTGACAAAATATAGGAGGTCTCAGTTTTGTTTCTATGGATTGTTTCCTATTTAAGTAGCCCTAGGCACAGACTGTGGAAAAGCACTTTCATTGAGAGGGGTTGCCAAGCTTCCAAGAAATTACGAGTTTCCGAAATACCAGCAAATATTTTTTTCACCGAATGTTGATGATACTTGGTGGTAATGATCAGTACACAAATCCCTCTTGGCTCACCAAATATTGTTCTTCCAGGTTGAAGCGTTCGTCTACAGTAGCAGTTTTTATGTTTAGGTTTCACTCTGTTCTCTGCTATATAGATAGATGAATTTGGAACTCTAAATCCAACATGGTTTGTAGTGACTTTTCGAAACGTGACAAAATAAAGGAGTTCTCAGTTGTCTCTCTATGGTTTGTTTCCTCTTCAAGTAGCCCTAGGCACAGACTGTGGAAAAGCACATTCATTTTGAGGGGTTGCCAAGCTTCTAAGAAATAACGAGTTTCCGAAATACCAGCAAATATTTTTTCACCCAATTTGATGATACTTGGTGGTAATGATCAGTACACAAATCCCACTTGGCTCACCAAATTTTGTTCTTCTAGGTTGAAGCGTTCATCTACAGTAGCAGTTTTTATATTTAGGTTTCACTCTGTTCTCTGTTATATAGATAGATGAATTTGGAACTCTGAATACAACATGGTTTGTAGTACCTCTTTGACACGTGACAAAATAAAGGAGTTCTCAGTTTTGTCTCTATGGTTTGTTTCCTCTTCAATTAGCCCTAGGCATCGACGGTGGAAAAGCACTTTCATTGAGAGGGGTTGCCAAGCTTCTAAGAATAACGAGTTTCCTAAATACCAGCAAAAATTTTTCCCCCAATGTTGATGATACTTGGTGGTAATGATCAGTACACAAACCCCACTTGGCTCACCAAATTTTGTTCTTCTAGTTTGAAGCGTTCGTCTACAGTAGCAGTTTTTATGTTTAGGTTTCACTCTGTTCTCTGCTATATAGATAGATGAATTTGGAACTCTAAATCCAACATGGTTTGTAGTGGCTCTTTGAAACGTGACAAAATAAAGGAGTTCTCAGTTTTGTATCTATGGTTTCTTTCCTCTTCAAGTAGCCCTAGGCACAGACTGTGGAAAAGCACATTCATTGGGAGGGGTTGCCAAGCTTCTAAGAAATAACGAGTTTCCGAAATACCAGCAAATATTTTTTCACCCAATTTGATGATACTTGGTGGTAATGATAAGTACACAAATCCCACTTGGCTCACCAAATTTTGTTCTTCTAGGTTGAAGCGTTCATCTACAGTAGCAGTTTTTATATTTAGGTTTCACTCTGTTCTCTGTTATATAGATAGATGAATTTGGAACTCTGAATACAACATGGTTTGTAGTACCTCTTTGACACGTGACAAAATAAAGGAGTTCTCAGTTTTGTCTCTATGGTTTGTTTCCTCTTCAATTAGCCCTACGCATCGACGGTGGAAAAGCACTTTCATTGAGAGGGGTTGCCAAGCTTCTAAGAATAACGAGTTTCCTAAATACCAGCAAATATTTTTTCACCCAATGTTGATGATACTTGGTGGTAATGATCAGTACACAAACCCCACTTGGCTCACCAAATTTTGTTCTTCTAGGTTGAAGCGTTCGTCTACAGTAGCAGTTTTTATGCTTAGGTTTCACTCTGTTCTCTGCTATATAGATAGATGAATTTGGAACTCTAAATCCAACATGGTTTGTAGTGGCTCTTTGAAACGTGACAAAATAAAGGAGTTCTCAGTTTTGTCTCTATGGTTTCTTTCCTCTTCAAGTAGCCCTAGGCACAGACTGTGGAAAATCAATTTCATTGAGAGGGGTTGCCAAGCTTCTAAGAAATAACGAGTTTCCGAAATACCAGCAAATATTTTTTCACC
The DNA here is from genome assembly GCF_048772815.1 of Callospermophilus lateralis. Lineage (NCBI taxonomy): Eukaryota > Metazoa > Chordata > Mammalia > Rodentia > Sciuridae > Callospermophilus > Callospermophilus lateralis. The sequence continues at coordinate 94,808 of NW_027513531.1, read as the reverse complement.
CAATCTTGATGATACTAGGTGGTAATGACAAGTACACAAATCCCACTTGGCTCACCAAATTTTGTTCTTCTAGGTTGAAATGTTCGTCTACAGTGGCAGTTTTTATGTTTAGGTTTCACTCTGTTCTCTCCTGTATAGATAGATGCATTTGGAACTCTAAATCCAACATGGTTTGTAGTAGCACTTTGAAACTTGACAAAGTAAAGGAGTTCTCAGTTTTTTCTCTATGATTTGTTTCCGCTTCAAGTAGCTCTAAGCAGAGACTGTGGAAAAGCACTTTTATTGAGAGGGGTTCCCAAGCTTCCAAAAAATAACAAGTTTCCGAAATACCAGCAAATATTTTTTCACCCAATCTTGATCATACGTATTGGTAATGACAAGTCCACAAATCAAACTTGGCTCAAAAATTTTTTTCTTCTAAGTTGAAGAGTTCATTTACAGTAGCAGTTTTTATATTTAGGTTTCACTCAGTTCTCTGCTATATAGATAGATGAATTTGGAACTCTAAATCCAACATGGTTTGTAGTAGTTCTTTGAAACTTGAAAAAATAAAGGAGTTCTCAGTTTTGTCTCTATGGTTTGTTTCCTCTTCAATGAGGCCTAGGCATCGACGGTGGAAAAGCACTTTCATTGACAGGGGTTGCCAAGCTTCTACGAAATAACGAGTTTCCGAAATACCAGCAAATATTTTTTCACCCAATGTTGATGATACTTCATGGTAATGATCAGTACACAAAAGCCACTTGGCTCACCAAATTTTGTTCTTCTAGGTTGAAGCGTTCGTCTACAGTAGCAGTTTTTATATTTAGGTTTCACTCTGTTCTCTCCTATATAGATAGATGAATTTAGAACTCTAAATCCTACATGGTTTGTAGTAGCTCTTTGAAACTTGACAAAATATAGGAGGTCTCAGTTTTGTTTCTATGGATTGTTTCCTATTTAAGTAGCCCTAGGCACAGACTGTGGAAAAGCACTTTCATTGAGAGGGGTTGCCAAGCTTCCAAGAAATTACGAGTTTCCGAAATACCAGCAAATATTTTTTTCACCGAATGTTGATGATACTTGGTGGTAATGATCAGTACACAAATCCCTCTTGGCTCACCAAATATTGTTCTTCCAGGTTGAAGCGTTCGTCTACAGTAGCAGTTTTTATGTTTAGGTTTCACTCTGTTCTCTGCTATATAGATAGATGAATTTGGAACTCTAAATCCAACATGGTTTGTAGTGACTTTTCGAAACGTGACAAAATAAAGGAGTTCTCAGTTGTCTCTCTATGGTTTGTTTCCTCTTCAAGTAGCCCTAGGCACAGACTGTGGAAAAGCACATCATTGGGAGGGGTTGCCAAGCTTCTAAGAAATAACGAGTTTCCGAAATACCAGCAAATATTTTTTCACCCAATTTGATGATACTTGGTGGTAATGATCAGTACACAAATCCCACTTGGCTCACCAAATTTTGTTCTTCTAGGTTGAAGCGTTCATCTACAGTAGCAGTTTTTATATTTAGGTTTCACTCTGTTCTCTGTTATATAGATAGATGAATTTGGAACTCTGAATACAACATGGTTTGTAGTACCTCTTTGACACGTGACAAAATAAAGGAGTTCTCAGTTTTGTCTCTATGGTTTGTTTCCTCTTCAATTAGCCCTAGGCATCGATGGTGGAAAAGCACTTTCATTGAGAGGGGTTGCCAAGCTTCTAAGAATAACGAGTTTCCTAAATACCAGCAAATATTTTTTCACCCAATCTTGATGATACTTGGTGGTAATGATCAGTACACAAACCCCACTTGGCTCACCAAATTTTGATCTTCTAGGTTGAAGCGTTCGTCTACAGTAGCAGTATTTATGCTTAGGTTTCACTCTGTTCTCTGCTATATAGATAGATGAATTTGGAACTCTAAATCCAACATGGTTTGTAGTGGCTCTTTGAAACGTGACAAAATAAAGGAGTTCTCAGTTTTGTCTCTATGCTTTCTTTCCTCTTCAAGTAGCCCTAGGCACAGACTGTGGAAAATCAATTTCATTGAGAGGGGTTGCCAAGCTTCTAAGAAATAACGAGTTTCCGAAATACCAGCAAATATTTTTTCACCCAATCTTGATGATACTAGGTGGTAATGACAAGTACACAAATCCCACTTGGCTCACCAAATTTTGTTCTTCTAGGTTGAAATGTTCGTCTACAGTGGCAGTTTTTATGTTTAGGTTTCACTCTGTTCTCTCCTATATAGATAGATGCATTTGGAACTCTAAATCCAACATGGTTTGTAGTAGCACTTTGAAACTTGACAAAGTAAAGGAGTTCTCAGTTTTTTCTCTATGATTTGTTTCCGCTTCAAGTAGCCCTAAGCAGAGACTGTGGAAAAGCACTTTTATTGAGAGGGGTTCCCAAGCTTCCAAGAAATAACAAGTTTCCGAAATACCAGCAAATATTTTTTCACCCAATCTTGATCATACGTATTGGTAATGACAAGTCCACAAATCAAACTTGGCACAAAAAATTTTTTTCTTCTAAGTTGAAGCGTTCAATTACAGTAGCAGTTTTTATATTTAGGTTTCACTCAGTTCTCTGCTAAATAGATAGATGAATTTGGAACTCTAAATCCAACATGGTTTGTAGTAGCTCTTTGAAACTTGAAAAAATAAAGGAGTTCTCAGTTTTGTCTCTATGGTTTGTTTACTCTTCAATTAGGCCTAGGCATCGACGGTGGAAAAGCACTTTCATTGAGAGGGGTTGCCAAGCTTCTACGAAATAACGAGATTCCGAAATACCAGCAAATATTTTTTCACCCAATCTTGATGATACTTGGTGGTAAGGCAAGTACACACATTTCACTTTTCTCACCAAATTTTGTTCTTTTAGGTTGAACCGTTCGTCTACAGTAGCAGTTTTTATGTTTAGGTTTCACTCTGTTCTCTTCTATATAGATAGATGAATTTGGAACTCTAAATCCAACATGGTTTGTAGTAGCTCTTTGAAACTTGAAAAAATAAAGGAGTTCTCAGTTTTGTCTCTATGGTTTGTTTCCGCTTCAAGTAGCCCTATGCAGAGACTGTGGACAAGCACTTTCATTGAGAGGGGTTGCCAAGCTTCTAAGAAATTACGAGTTTCCGAAATACCAGCAAATATTTTTTCACCCAATGTTGATGATACTTGGTGGTAATGGTCACTACACAAAACCCAATTGGCTCACCAAATTTTGTTCTTCTAGGTTGAAGCGTTCGTCTACAGTAGCAGTTTTTATATTTAGGTTTCACTCTGTTCTCTTCTATATAGATAGATTAATTTGGAACTCTAAATCCAACATGGTTTGTAGTAGCTCTTTGAAACTTGACAAAATAAAGGAGTTCTCAGTTTTGTCTCTACGGTTTGTTTCTGCTTCAAGTAGCCCTATGCAGAGACTGTGGACAAGCACTTTCATTGAGAGGGGTTGCCAAGCTTCCAAGAAATTACGATTTTCCGAAATACCAGCAAATATTTTCTCACCCAATCTTGATGATACTTGGTGGTAATGACAAGTACACAAATCCCACTTGGCTCACCAAATTTTGTTCTTCTAGGTTGAAGCGTTCGTCTACAGTAGCAGTTTTTATGTTTAGGTTCCACTCTGTTCTCTGCTATATAGATAGATGAATTTGGAACTCTAAATGCAACATGGTTTGTAGCAGCTCTTTGAAACTTGAAAAAATAAAGGAGTTCTCAGTTTTGTCTCTATGGTTTGTTTCATCTTCAAGTAGCCCTGGCACAGACTGAGGGAAAGCACTTTCATTGAGAGGGGTGGCCAAGCTTCTAAGAAATAACGAGTTTCCGAAATACCAGCAAATATTTTTTCACCCAATCTTGATGATACTTGGTGGTAAGGACAAGTACACAAATCCCACTTGGCTCACCAAATTTTGTTCTTCTAGGTTGAACCGTTCGTCTACAGTAGCAGTTTGTATGTTTAGGTTTCACTCTGTTCTCTTCTATATAGATAGATGAATTTGGAACTCTAAATCCAACATGGTTTGTAGTAGCTCTTTGAAACTTGAAAAAATAAAGGAGTTCTCAGTTTTGTCTCTACGGTTTGTTTCCGCTTCAAGTAGCCCTATGCAGAGACTGTGGACAAGCACTTTCATTGAGAGGGGTTGCCAAGCTTCCAAGAAATTACGATTTTCCGAAATACCAGCAAATATTTTTTCACCCAATCTTGATGATACTTGGTGGTAATGACAAGTACACAAATCCCACTTGGCTCACCAAATTTTGTTGTTCTAGGTTGAAGCGTTCGTTTACAGTAGCAGTTTTTATTTTTAGGTTTCACTGTGTTCTCTCCTATATAGATAGATGAATTTGGAACTCTAAATCCAAAATGGTTTGTAGTAGCTCTTTGAAACTTGAAAAAATATAGGAGTTCTCAGTTTTGTCTCTATGGTTTGTTTCCTCTTCAAGAAGCCTTGGCACAGACTGAGGGAAAGCACTTTCATTGAGAGGGGTGGCCAAGATTCTAAGCAATAAGGAGTTTCCGAAATACCAGCAAATATTTTTTCACCCAATCATGATGATACTTGGTGGTAAGGACAAATACACATTTCCCACTTGGCTCACCAAATTTTGTTCTTCTAGGTTGAAGCGTTCATCTACAGTAGCTGTTTTTATATGTAGGTTTCACTCTGTTCTCTGCTATATAGATAGATGAATTTGGAACTCTGAATACAACATGGTTTGTAGTACCTCTTTGAAACTTGACAAAAGAAAGGAGTTCTCAGTTTTGTCTCTATGGTTTGTTTCCTCTTCAATTAGCCCTAGGCATCGACGGTGGAAAAGCACTTTCATTGAGAGGGGTTGCCAAGCTTCTAAGAAATAACGAGTTTCCGAAATACCAGAAAATATTTTTTCACCCAATGTTGATGATACTTGGTGGTAATGACAAGTACACAAACCCCACTTGGCTCACCAAATTTTGTTCTTTTAGGTTGAAGCGTTCATCTACAGTAGCTGTTTTTATATTTAGGTTTCACTCTGTTCTCTGCTATATAGATAGATGAATTTGGAACTCTAAATCCAACATGGTTTGTAGTGGCTCTTTGAAAGGTGACAAAATAAAAGAGTTCTCAGTTTTCTCTCTATGGTTTCTTTCCTCTTCAAGTAGCCCTAGGCACAGACTGTGGAAAAAATCACTTTCATTGAGAGGGGTTGCCAAGCTTCTAAGAAATAACGAGTTTCCGAAATACCAGCAAATATTTTTTCACCCAATCTTGATGATACTTGGTGGTAATGACAAGTACACAAATCCCACTTGGCTCACCAAATTTTGTTCTTCTAGGTTGAAATGTTCGTCTACAGTGGCAGTTTTTATGTTTAGGTTTCACTCTGTTCTCTCCTATATAGATAGATGTATTTGGAACTCAAAATCCAACATGGTTTGTAGTAGCTCTTTGAAACTTGAAAAAATAAAGGTGTTCTCAGTTTTGTCTCTATGGTTTGTTTCCGCTTCAAGTAGCCCTATGCGGAGACTGTGGACAAGCACTTTCAAAGAGAGGGGTTGCCAAACTTCCAAGAAATTACGATTTTCCGAAATACCAGCAAATATTTTTTCACCCAATCTTGATGATACTTGGTGGTAATGACAAGTCCACAAATTTCACTTGGCTCACCAAATTTTGTTCTTCTAGGTTGAAATGTTCGTCTACAGTGGCAGTTTTTATGTTTAGGTTTCACTCTGTTCTCTCCTATATAGATAGATGTATTTGGAACTCAAAATCCAACATGGTTTGTAGTGGCTCTTTGAAACTTGACAAAATAAAGGAGTTCTCAGTTTTGTCACTATGGTTTGTTTCCGCTTCAAGTAGCCCTATGCAGAGACTGTGGACAAGCACTTTCATTGGGAGGGGTTGCCAAGCTTCTAAGAAATTACGAGTTTCCGAAATACCAGCAAATATTTTTTCACCCAATGTTGATGATACTTGGTGGTAATGATCACTACACAAAACCCAATTGGCTCACCAAATTATGTTCTTCTAGGTTGAACCGTTCGTCTACAGTAGCAGTTTTTATGTTTAGGTTTCACTCTGTTCTCTTCTATATAGATAGATTAATTTGGAACTCTAAATCCCACATGGTTTGTAGTAGCTCTTTGAAACTTGACAAAATAAAGGAGTTCTCAGTTTTGTCTCTACGGTTTGTTTCTGCTTCAAGTAGCCCTATGCAGAGACTGTGGACAAGCACTTTCATTGAGAGGGGTTGCCAAGCTTCCAAGAAATTACGATTTTCCGAAATACCAGCAAATATTTTCTCACCCAATCTTGATGATACTTGGTGGTAATGACAAGTACACAAATCCCACTTGGCTCACCAAATTTTGTTCTTCTAGGTTGAAGCGTTCGTCTACAGTAGCAGTTTTTATGTTTAGGTTCCACTCTGTTCTCTGCTATATAGATAGATGAATTTGGAACTCTAAATGCAACATGGTTTGTAGCAGCTCTTTGAAACTTGAAAAAATAAAGGAGTTCTCAGTTTTGTCTCTATGGTTTGTTTCATCTTCAAGTAGCCCTGGCACAGACTGAGGGAAAGCACTTTCATTGAGAGGGGTGGCCAAGCTTCTAAGAAATAACGAGTTTCCGAAATACCAGCAAATATTTTTTCACCCAATCTTGATGATACTTGGTGGTAAGGACAAGTACACAAATCCCACTTGGCTCACCAAATTTTGTTCTTCTAGGTTGAACCGTTCGTCTACAGTAGCAGTTTGTATGTTTAGGTTTCACTCTGTTCTCTTCTATATAGATAGATGAATTTGGAACTCTAAATCCAACATGGTTTGTAGTAGCTCTTTGAAACTTGAAAAAATAAAGGAGTTCTCAGTTTTGTCTCTACGGTTTGTTTCCGCTTCAAGTAGCCCTATGCAGAGACTGTGGACAAGCACTTTCATTGAGAGGGGTTGCCAAGCTTCCAAGAAATTACGATTTTCCGAAATACCAGCAAATATTTTCTCACCCAATCTTGATGATACTTGGTGGTAATGACAAGTACACAAATCCCACTTGGCTCACCAAATTTTGTTGTTCTAGGTTGAAGCGTTCGTTTACAGTAGCAGTTTTTATTTTTAGGTTTCACTCTGTTCTCTCCTATATAGATAGATGAATTTGGAACTCTAAATCCAAAATGGTTTGTAGTAGCTCTTTGAAACTTGAAAAAATATAGGAGTTCTCAGTTTTGTCTCTATGGTTTGTTTCCTCTTCAAGAAGCCCTGGCACAGACTGAGGGAAAGCACTTTCATTGAGAGGGGTGGCCAAGATTCTAAGAAATAAGGAGTTTCCGAAATACCAGCAAATATTTTTTCACCCAATCATGATGATACTTGGTGGTAAGGACAAATACACAAATCCCACTTGGCTCACCAAATTTTGTTCTTCTAGGTTGAAGCGTTCATCTACAGTAGCTGTTTTTATATTTAGGTTTCACTCTGTTCTCTGCTATATAGATAGATGAATTTGGAACTCTGAATACAACATGGTTTGTAGTACCTCTTTGAAACTTGACAAAAGAAAGGAGTTCTCAGTTTTGTCTCTATGGTTTGTTTCCTCTTCAATTAGCCCTAGGCATCGACGGTGGAAAAGCACTTTCATTGAGAGGGGTTGCCAAGCTTCTAAGAAATAACGAGTTTCCGAAATACCAGCAAATATTTTTTCACCCAATGTTGATGATACTTGGTGGTAAGGACAAGTACACAAACCCCACTTGGCTCACCAAATTTTGTTCTTTTAGGTTGAAGCGTTCATCTACAGTAGCTGTTTTTATATTTAGGTTTCACTCTGTTCTCTGCTATATAGATAGATGAATTTGGAACTCTAAATCCAACATGGTTTGTAGTGGCTCTTTGAAAGGTGACAAAATAAAAGAGTTCTCAGTTTTCTCTCTATGGTTTCTTTCCTCTTCAAGTAACCCTAGGCACAGACTGTGGAAAAAATCACTTTCATTGAGAGGGGTTGCCAAGCTTCTAAGAAATAACGAGTTTCCGAAATACCAGCAAATATTTTTTCACCCAATCTTGATGATACTTGGTGGTAATGACAAGTACACAAATCCCACTTGGCTCACCAAATTTTGTTCTTCTAGGTTGAAATGTTCGTCTACAGTGGCAGTTTTTATGTTTAGGTTTCACTCTGTTCTCTCCTCTATAGATAGATGTATTTGGAACTCAAAATCCAACATGGTTTGTAGTAGCTCTTTGAAACTTGAAAAAATAAAGGTGTTCTCAGTTTTGTCTCTATGGTTTGTTTCCGCTTCAAGTAGCCCTATGCAGAGACTGTGGACAAGCACTTTCAAAGAGAGGGGTTGCCAAACTTCCAAGAAATTACGATTTTCCGAAATACCAGCAAATATTTTTTCACCCAATGTTGATGATACTTGGTGGTAATGATCACTACACAAAACCCAATTGGCTCACCAAATTTTGTTCTTCTAGGTTGAACCGTTCGTCTACAGTAGCAGTTTTTATGTTTAGGTTTCACTCTGTTCTCTTCTATATAGATAGATTAATATGGAACTCTAAATCCAACATGGTTTGTAGTAGCTCTTTGAAACTTGACAAAATAAAGGAGTTCTCAGTTTTGTCTCTACGGTTTGTTTCTGCTTCAAGTAGCCCTATGCAGAGACTGTGGACAAGCACTTTCATTGAGAGGGGTTGCCAAGCTTCCAAGAAATTACGATTTTCCGAAATACCAGCAAATATTTTTTCACCCAATCTTGATGATACTTGGTGGTAATGACAAGAACACAAATCCCACTTGGCTCACCAAATTTTGTTCTTCTAGGTTGAAGCGCTCGTCGACAGTAGCAGTTTTTATGTTTAGGTTTCACTCTGTTCTCTGCTATATAGATAGATGAATTTGGAACTATAAATGCAACATGGTTTGTAGCAGCTCTTTGAAACTTGAAAAAATAAAGGAGTTCTCAGTTTTGTCTCTATGGTTTGTTTCATCTTCAAGTAGCCCTGGCACAGACTGAGGGAAAGCACTTTCATTGAGAGGGGTGGCCAAGCTTCTAAGAAATAACGAGTTTCCGAAATACCAGCAAATATTTTTTCACCCAATCTTGATGATACTTGGTGGTAAGGACAAGTACACAAATCCCACTTGGCTCACCAAATTTTGTTCTTCTAGGTTGAACCGTTTGTCTACAGTAGCAGTTTTTATGTTTAGGTTTCACACTGTTCTCTTCTATATAGATAGATGAATTTGGAACTCTAAATCCAACATGGTTTGTAGTAGCTCTTTGAAACTTGAAAAAATAAAGGAGTTCTCAGTTTTGTCTCTACGGTTTGTTTCCGCTTCAAGTAGCCCTATGCAGAGACTGTGGACAAGCACTTTCATTGAGAGGGGTTGCCAAGCTTCCAAGAAATTACGATTTTCCGAAATACCAGCAAATATTTTCTCACCCAATCTTGATGATACTTGGTGGTAATGACAAGTACACAAATCCCCCTTGGCTCACCAAATTTTGTTGTTCTAGGTTGAAGCGTTCGTTTACAGTAGCAGTTTTTATTTTTAGGTTTCACTCTGTTCTCTCCTATATAGATAGATGAATTTGGAACTCTAAATCCAAAATGGTTTGTAGTAGCTCTTTGAAACTTGAAAAAATATAGGAGTTCTCAGTTTTGTCTCTATGGTTTGTTTCCTCTTCAAGAAACCCTGGCACAGACTGAGGGAAAGCACTTTCATTGAGAGTGGTGGCCAAGATTCTAAGAAATAAGGAGTTTCCGAAATACCAGCAAATATTTTTTCACCCAATCATGATGATACTTGGTGGTAAGGACAAATACACAAATCCCACTTGGCTCACCAAATTTTGTTCTTCTAGGTTGAAGCGTTCATCTACAGTAGCTGTTTTTATATTTAGGTTTCACTCTGTTCTCTGCAATATAGATAGATGAATTTGGAACTCTGAATACAACATGGTTTGTAGTACCTCTTTGAAACTTGACAAAAGAAAGGAGTTCTCAGTTTTGTCTCTATGGTTTGTTTCCTCTTCAATTAGCCCTAGGCATCGACGGTGGAAAAGCACTTTCATTGAGAGGGGTTCCAAGCTTCTAAGAAATAACGAGTTTCCGAAATACCAGCAAATATTTTTTCACCCAATGTTGATGATACTTGGTGGTAATGATCAGTACACAAACACCACTTGGCTCTCCAAATTTTGTTCTTCTAGGTTGAAGCGTTCGTCTACAGTAGCAGTTTTTATGTTTAGGTTTCACTCTGTTCTCTGCTATATAGATAGATGAATTTGGAACTCTAAATGCAACATGGTTTGTAGCAGCTCGTTGAAACTTGAAAAAATAAAGGAGTTCTAAGTTTTGTCTCTATGGTTTGTGTCATATTCAAGTAGCCCTGGCAGAGACTGAGGGAAAGCACTTTCATTGAGAGGGGTGGCCAAGCTTCTAAGAAATAACGAGTTTCCGAAATACCAGCAAATATTTTTTCACCCAATCTTGATGATACTTGGTGGTAAGGACAAGTCCTCAAATCCCACTTGGCTCACCAAATTTTGTTCTTCTAGGTTGAACCCTTCGTCTACAGTAGCAGTTTTTATGTTTAGGTTCCACTCTGTTCTCTGCTATATAGATAGATGAATTTGGAACTCTAAATGCAACATGGTTTGTAGCAGCTCTTTGAAACTTGAAAAAATAAAGGAGTTCTCAGTTTTGTCTCTATGGTTTGTTTCATCTTCAAGTAGCCCTGGCACAGACTGAGGGAAAGCACTTTCATTGAGAGGGGTGGCCAAGCTTCTAAGAAATAACGAGTTTCCGAAATACCAGCAAATATTTTTTCACCCAATCTTGATGATACTTGGTGGTAAGGACAAGTACACAAATCCCACTTGGCTCACCAAATTTTGTTCTTCTAGGTTGAACCGTTCGTCTACAGTAGCAGTTTGTATGTTTAGGTTTCACTCTGTTCTCTTCTATATAGATAGATGAATTTGGAACTCTAAATCCAACATGGTTTGTAGTAGCTCTTTGAAACTTGAAAAAATAAAGGAGTTCTCAGTTTTGTCTCTACGGTTTGTTTCCGCTTCAAGTAGCCCTATGCAGAGACTGTGGACAAGCACTTTCATTGAGAGGGGTTGCCAAGCTTCCAAGAAATTACGATTTTCCGAAATACCAGCAAATATTTTCTCACCCAATCTTGATGATACTTGGTGGTAAGGACAAGTACACAAATCCCACTTGGCTCACCAAATTTTGTTGTTCTAGGTTGAAGCGTTCGTTTACAGTAGCAGTTTTTATTTTTAGGTTTCACTCTGTTCTCTCCTATATAGATAGATGAATTTGGAACTCTAAATCCAAAATGGTTTGTAGTAGCTCTTTGAAACTTGAAAAAATATAGGAGTTCTCAGTTTTGTCTCTATGGTTTGTTTCCTCTTCAAGAAGCCCTGGCACAGACTGAGGGAAAGCACTTTCATTGAGAGGGGTGGCCAAGATTCTAAGAAATAAGGAGTTTCCGAAATACCAGCAAATATTTTTTCACCCAATCATGATGATACTTGGTGGTAAGGACAAATACACAAATCCCACTTGGCTCACCAAATTTTGTTCTTCTAGGTTGAAGCGTTCATCTACAGTAGCTGTTTTTATATTTAGGTTTCACTCTGTTCTCTGCTATATAGATAGATGAATTTGGAACTCTGAATACAACATGGTTTGTAGTACCTCTTTGAAACTTGACAAAAGAAAGGAGTTCTCAGTTTTGTCTCTATGGTTTGTTTCCTCTTCAATTAGCCCTAGGCATCGACGGTGGAAAAGCACTTTCATTGAGAGGGGTTCCAAGCTTCTAAGAAATAACGAGTTTCCGAAATACCAGCAAATATTTTTTCACCCAATGTTGATGATACTTGGTGGTAATGATCACTACACAAACACCACTTGGCTCACCAAATTTTGTTCTTTTAGGTTGAAGCGTTCATCTACAGTAGCTGTTTTTATATTTAGGTTTCACTCTGTTCTCTGCTATATAGATAGATGAATTTGGAACTCTAAATCCAACATGGTTTGTAGTGGCTCTTTGAAAGGTGACAAAATAAAAGAGTTCTCAGTTTTCTCTCTATGGTTTCTTTCCTCTTCAAGTAACCCTAGGCACAGACTGTGGAAAAAATCACTTTCATTGAGAGGGGTTGCCAAGCTTCTAAGAAATAACGAGTTTCCGAAATACCAGCAAATATTTTTTCACCCAATCTTGATGATACTTGGTGGTAATGACAAGTACACAAATCCCACTTGGCTCACCAAACTTTGTTCTTCTAGGTTGAAATGTTCGTCTACAGTGGCAGTTTTTATGTTTAGGTTTCACTCTGTTCTCTCCTCTATAGATAGATGTATTTGGAACTCAAAATCCAACATGGTTTGTAGTAGCTCTTTGAAACTTGAAAAAATAAAGGTGTTCTCAGTTTTGTCTCTATGGTTTGTTTCCGCTTCAAGTAGCCCTATGCAGAGACTGTGGACAAGCACTTTCAAAGAGAGGGGTTGCCAAACTTCCAAGAAATTACGATTTTCCGAAATACCAGCAAATATTTTTTCACCCAATGTTGATGATACTTGGTGGTAATGATCACTACACAAAACCCAATTGGCTCACCAAATTTTGTTCTTCTAGGTTGAACCGTTCGTCTACAGTAGCAGTTTTTATGTTTAGGTTTCACTCTGTTCTCTTCTATATAGATAGATTAATATGGAACTCTAAATCCAACATGGTTTGTAGTAGCTCTTTGAAACTTGACAAAATAAAGGAGTTCTCAGTTTTGTCTCTACGGTTTGTTTCTGCTTCAAGTAGCCCTATGCAGAGACTGTGGACAAGCACTTTCATTGAGAGGGGTTGCCAAGCTTCCAAGAAATTACGATTTTCCGAAATACCAGCAAATATTTTTTCACCCAATCTTGATGATACTTGGTGGTAATGACAAGAACACAAATCCCACTTGGCTCACCAAATTTTGTTCTTCTAGGTTGAAGCGCTCGTCTACAGTAGCAGTTTTTATGTTTAGGTTTCACTCTGTTCTCTGCTATATAGATAGATGAATTTGGAACTATAAATGCAACATGGTTTGTAGCAGCTCTTTGAAACTTGAAAAAATAAAGGAGTTCTCAGTTTTGTCTCTATGGTTTGTTTCATCTTCAAGTAGCCCTGGCACAGACTGAGGGAAAGCACTTTCATTGAGAGGGGTGGCCAAGCTTCTAAGAAATAACGAGTTTCCGAAATACCAGCAAATATTTTTTCACCCAATCTTGATGATACTTGGTGGTAAGGACAAGTACACAAATCCCACTTGGCTCACCAAATTTTGTTCTTCTAGGTTGAACCGTTCGTCTACAGTAGCAGTTTTTATGTTTAGGTTTCACTCTGTTCTCTTCTATATAGATAGATGAATTTGGAACTCTAAATCCAACATGGTTTGTAGTAGCTCTTTGAAACTTGAAAAAATAAAGGAGTTCTCAGTTTTGTCTCTACGGTTTGTTTCCGCTTCAAGTAGCCCTATGCAGAGACTGTGGACAAGCACTTTCATTGAGAGGGGTTGCCAAGCTTCCAAGAAATTACGATTTTCCGAAATACCAGCAAATATTTTCTCACCCAATCTTGATGATACTTGGTGGTAATGACAAGTACACAAATCCCCCTTGGCTCACCAAATTTTGTTGTTCTAGGTTGAAGCGTTCGTTTACAGTAGCAGTTTTTATTTTTAGGTTTCACTCTGTTCTCTCCTATATAGATAGATGAATTTGGAACTCTAAATCCAAAATGGTTTGTAGTAGCTCTTTGAAACTTGAAAAAATATAGGAGTTCTCAGTTTTGTCTCTATGGTTTGTTTCCTCTTCAAGAAGCCCTGGCACAGACTGAGGGAAAGCACTTTCATTGAGAGGGGTGGCCAAGATTCTAAGAAATAAGGAGTTTCCGAAATACCAGCAAATATTTTTTCACCCAATCATGATGATACTTGGTGGTAAGGACAAATACACAAATCCCACTTGGCTCACCAAATTTTGTTCTTCTAGGTTGAAGCGTTCATCTACAGTAGCTGTTTTTATATTTAGGTTTCACTCTGTTCTCTGCAATATAGATAGATGAATTTGGAACTCTGAATACAACATGGTTTGTAGTACCTCTTTGAAACTTGACAAAAGAAAGGAGTTCTCAGTTTTGTCTCTATGGTTTGTTTCCTCTTCAATTAGCCCTAGGCATCGACGGTGGAAAAGCACTTTCATTGAGAGGGGTTCCAAGCTTCTAAGAAATAACGAGTTTCCGAAATACCAGCAAATATTTTTTCACCCAATGTTGATGATACTTGGTGGTAATGATCAGTACACAAACACCACTTGGCTCACCAAATTTTGTTCTTCTAGGTTGAAGCGTTCGTCTACAGTAGCAGTTTTTATGTTTAGGTTTCACTCTGTTCTCTGCTATATAGATAGATGAATTTGGAACTCTAAATGCAACATGGTTTGTAGCAGCTCATTGAAACTTGAAAAAATAAAGGAGTTCTAAGTTTTGTCTCTATGGTTTGTGTCATATTCAAGTAGCCCTGGCAGAGACTGAGGGAAAGCACTTTCATTGAGAGGGGTGGCCAAGCTTCTAAGAAATAACGAGTTTCCGAAATACCAGCAAATATTTTTTCACCCAATCTTGATGATACTTGGTGGTAAGGACAAGTCCTCAAATCCCACTTGGCTCACCAAATTTTGTTCTTCTAGGTTGAACCCTTCGTCTACAGTAGCAGTTTTTATGTTTAGGTTCCACTCTGTTCTCTGCTATATAGATAGATGAATTTGGAACTCTAAATGCAACATGGTTTGTAGCAGCTCTTTGAAACTTGAAAAAATAAAGGAGTTCTCAGTTTTGTCTCTATGGTTTGTTTCATCTTCACGTAGCCCTGGCACAGACTGAGGGAAAGCACTTTCATTGAGAGGGGTGGCCAAGCTTCTAAGAAATAACGAGTTTCCGAAATACCAGCAAATATTTTTTCACCCAATCTTGATGATACTTGGTGGTAAGGACAAGTACACAAATCCCACTTGGCTCACCAAATTTTGTTCTTCTAGGTTGAACCGTTCGTCTACAGTAGCAGTTTGTATGTTTAGGTTTCACTCTGTTCTCTTCTATATAGATAGATGAATTTGGAACTCTAAATCCAACATGGTTTGTAGTAGCTCTTTGAAACTTGACAAAATAAAGGAGTTCTCAGTTTTGTCTCAACGGTTTGTTTCCGCTTCAAGTAGCCCTATGCAGAGACTGTGGACAAGCACTTTCATTGAGAGGGGTTGCCAAGCTTCCAAGAAATTACGATTTTCCGAAATACCAGCAAATATTTTCTCACCCAATCTTGATGATACTTGGTGGTAATGACAAGTCGACAAATCCCACTTGGCTCACCAAATTTTGTTGTTCTAGGTTGAAGCGTTCGTTTACAGTAGCAGTTTTTATTTTTAGGTTTCACTCTGTTCTCTCCTATATAGATAGATGAATTTGGAACTCTAAATCCAAAATGGTTTGTAGTAGCTCTTTGAAACTTGAAAAAATATAGGAGTTCTCAGTTTTGTCTCTATGGTTTGTTTCCTCTTCAAGAAGCCCTGGCACAGACTGAGGGAAAGCACTTTCATTGAGAGGGGTGGCCAAGATTCTAAGAAATAAGGAGTTTCCGAAATACCAGCAAATATTTTTTCACCCAATCATGATGATACTTGGTGGTAAGGACAAATACACAAATCCCACTTGGCTCACCAAATTTTGTTCTTCTAGGTTGAAGCGTTCATCTACAGTAGCTGTTTTTATATTTAGGTTTCACTCTGTTCTCTGCAATATAGATAGATGAATTTGGAACTCTGAATACAACATGGTTTGTAGTACCTCTTTGAAACTTGACAAAAGAAAGGAGTTCTCAGTTTTGTCTCTATGGTTTGTTTCCTCTTCAATTAGCCCTAGGCATCGACGGTGGAAAAGCACTTTCATTGAGAGGGGTTCCAAGCTTCTAAGAAATAACGAGTTTCCGAAATCCCAGCAAATATTTTTTCACCCAATGTTGATGATACTTGGTGGTAATGATCAGTACACAAACACCACTTGGCTCACCAAATTTTGTTCTTCTAGGTTGAAGCGTTCGTCTACAGTAGCAGTTTTTATGTTTAGGTTTCACTCTGTTCTCTGCTATATAGATAGATGAATTTGGAACTCTAAATGCAACATGGTTTGTAGCAGCTCGTTGAAACTTGAAAAAATAAAGGAGTTCTAAGTTTTGTCTCTATGGTTTGTGTCATATTCAAGTAGCCCAGGCAGAGACTGAGGGAAAGCACTTTCATTGAGAGGGGTGGCCAAGCTTCTAAGAAATAACGAGTTTCCGAAATACCAAGAAATATTTTATCACCCAATCTTGATGATTCTTGGTGGTAATGATCAGTACACAAATCCCATTTGGCTCACCATTTTGTTCTTTTAGGTTGAAGCGTTCGTCTACAGTAGCAGTTTTCATATTTAGGTTTCACTCTGTTCTCTTCTATATAGATAGATGAATTTGGAACTCTAAATCCAACATGGTTTGTAGTAGCTCTTTGAAACTTGACAAAATAAAGGTGTTCTCAGTTTTGTCTCTATGATTTGTTTCTGCTTCAAGTAGCCCTAAACAGAGACTGTGGAAAAGCACTTTCATTGAGAGGGGTTGCCAAGCTTCTAAGAAATAACGCTTTTCCGAATTACCAGCAAATATTTTTTCTCAAAATCTTGCTGATTTATGGTGGTAATGATCAGGACACAAATCCCACTTGGCTCACCAAATTTTGTTCTTCTAGGTTGAAGCGTTCGTCTACAGTAGCAGGTTTTATTTTTAGGTTTCACTCTGTTCTCTCCTATATAGATAGAAGAATTTGGAACTCTAAATCCAACATGGTTTGTAGTAGCTCTTTGAACCTTTAAAAAATAAAGGAGTTCTCAGTTTTGTCTCTATGGTTTGTTTCCTCTTCAAGTAGCCCTGGAACAGACTGAGGAAAGCACTTTCATTGAGAGGGGTGGCCAAGCTTGTAAGAAATAACGAGTTTCCGAAATATCAGCAAATATTTTTTCACCCAATCTTGATGATACTTGGTGGTAAGGACAAGTACACAAGTCCCACTTGACTCATCAAATTTTGTTCTTCTAGGTTGAAGCGTTCGTTTACAGTAGCAGTTTTTATTTTTAGGTTTCACTCTGTTCTCTCCTATATAGAGAGATGAATTTGGAACTCTAAATCCAACATGGTTTGTAGCAGCTCTTTGAAACTTGAAAAAATAAAGGAGTTCTCAGTTTTGTCTCTATGGTTTGTTTCCTCTTCAAGTAGCCCTGGCACAGACTGAGGGAAAGCACTTTCATTGAGAGGGGTGGCCAAGCTTCTATGAAATAACGAGTTTCCGAAATACCAGCAAATATTTTTTCACCCAAACTTGATGATACTTGGTGGTAAGGACAAGTACACAAATCCCACTTGGCTCACCAAATTTTGTTCTTCCAGGTTGAACCGTTCATCTACAGTAGCAGTTTTTATGTTTAGGTTTCACTCTGTTCTCTTCTATATAGATAGATTAATTTGGATCTCAAAATCCAACATGGTTTGTAGTAGCTCTTTGAAACTTGAAAAAATAAAGGAGTTCTCAGTTTTGTCTCTATGGTTTGTTTCCGCTTCAAGTAGCCCTATGCAGAGACTGTGGACAAGCACTTTCATTGAGAGGGGTTGCCAAGCTTCCAAGAAATTACGATTTTCCGAAATACCAGCAAATATTTTTTTACCCAATCTTGATGATACTTGGTGGTAATGACAAGTACACAAAACCCACTTGGCTCACCAAATTTTGTTCTTCTAGGTTGAAGCGTTCGTTTACAGTAGCAGTTTTTATTTTTAGGTTTCACTCTGTTCTCTCCTATATAGATAGATGAATTTGGAACTCTAAGTCCAACATGGTTTGTAGTAGCTCTTTGAAACTTGAAAAAATATAGGAGTTCTCAGTTTTGTCTCTATGGTTTGTTTCCTCTTCAAGTAGCCCTTCCATAGACTGAGGGAAAGCACTTTCATTGAGAGGGGTGGCCAAGATTCTAAGAAATAACGTGTTTCCAAAATCCAGAAAATATTTCTTCACCCAATCATGATGATACTTGGTGGTAATGACAAGTACACAAATCCCACTTGGCTCACCAAATTTTGTTTTTCTAGGTCGAAGCATTAGTTTACAGTAGCAGTTTTTATTTTTAGGTTTCACTCTGTTCTCTCCTATATAAATAGATGAATTTGGAACTCTAAATCCAACATGGTTTGTAGTAGCTCTTTGAAACTTGAAAAAATATAGGAGTTCTCTGTTTTGTCTCTATGGTTTGTTTCCTCTTCAAGTAGCCCTGGCACAGACTGAGGGAAAGCACTTTTATTGAGAGGGGTGGCCAATTGTGTAAGAAATAACGAGTTTCCGAAATATCAGCAAATATTTTTTTCACCCAATCATGATGATACTTGGTGGTAAGGACAAGTACACAAATCCCACTTGGCTCACCAAATTTTGTTCTTCTAGGTTGAAGCGTTCATCTACAGTAGCTGTTTTTATATTTAGGTTTCACTCTGTTCTCTGATATATAGATAGATGAATTTGGAACTCTGAATACAACATGGTTTGTAGTACCTCTTTGAAACTTTACAAAAGAAAGGAGTTCTCAGTTTTGTCTCTATGGTTTGTTTCCTCTTCAATTAGCCCTAGGCATCGACGGTGGAAAAGCACTTTCATTGAGAGGGGTTGCCAAGCTTCTAAGAAAAAAAGAGTTTCCAAAATACCAGCAAATATTTTTTCACCCAATGTTGATGATAATTGGTGGTATGATCAGTACACAAACCCCACTTGGCTCACCGAATTTTGTTCTTCTAGGTTGAAGTGTTCGTCTACAGTAGCAGTTTTTATGTTTAGGTTTCACTCTGTTCTCTGCTATATAGATAGATGAATTTGGAACTCTAAATCCAACATGGTTTGTAGTGGCTCTTTGAAACGTGACAAAAAAAAGGAGTTCTCAGTTTTCTCTCTATGGTTTCTTTCCTCTTCAAGTAGCCCTAGGCACAGACTGTGGAAAATCACTTTCATTGAGAGGGGTTGCCAAGCTTCTAAGAAATAACGAGTTTCCGAAATACCAGCAAATATTTTTTCACCCAATCTTGATGATACTTGGTGGTAATGACAGGTCCACAAATCCCACTTGGCTCACCAAATTTTGTTCTTCTAGGTTGAAGCGTTCGTTTACAGTAGCAGTTTTTATTTTTAGGTTTCACTCTGTTCTCTCCTATAAAGATAGATGAATTTGGAACTATAAATCCAACATGGTTTGTAGTAGCTCTTTGAAACTTGAAAAAATAAAGGAGTTCTCAGTTTTGTCTCTATGGTTTGTTTCCGCTTCAAGTAGCCCTGGCACAGACTGAGGAAAAGCACTTTCATTGAGAGGGGTGGCCAAGCTTCTAAGAAATAACGAGTTTCCGAAATACCAGCAAATATTTTTTCACCCAATCTTGTTGATACTTGGTGGTAAGGACAAGTACACAAATCCCACTTGGCTCACCAAATTTTGTTCTTCTGGTTGAAGCATTCGTCTACAGTAGCAGTTTTTATTTTTAGGTTTTACTCTGTTCTCTCCTATATAGATAGATGAATTTGGAACTCTAAATCCAACATGGTTTGTAGTAGCTCTTTGAAACTTGACAAAATAAAGGAGTTCTCAGTTTTGTCTCTATGATTTGTTTCTGCTTCAAGTAGCCCTAAACAGAGACTGTGGAAAAGCACTTTCATTGAGAGGGGTTGCCAAGCTTCTAAGAAATAACGGGTTTCCCAATTACCAGCAAATATTTTTTCACAAAATATTGATGATACATGGTGGTAATGATCAGTACACAAATCCCACTTGGCTCACCAAATTTTGTTCTTCTAGGATGAAGCGTTCGTCTACAGTAGCAGTTTTTATATTTAGGTTTCACTCTGTTCTCTCCTATATAGATAGATGAATTTGGAACTCCAAATCCAATATGGTTTGTAGTAGCTCTTTGAACCTTGAAAAAATAAAGGAGTTCTCAGTTTTGTCTCTATGGTTTGTTTCCGCTTCAAGTAGCCCTGGCACAGACTGAGGAAAAGCACCTTCATTGAGAGGGGTGGCCAAGCTTCCAAGAAATTACGAGTTTTCGAAATACCAGCAAATATTTTTTCACCCAATCTTGATGAAACTTGGTGGTAATGACAAGTACACAAATCCCACTTGGCTCACCAAATTTTGTTCTTCTAGGTTGAAGCGTTCGTTTACAGTAGCAGTTTTTATTTTTAGGTTTCACTCTGTTCTCTCCTATATAGATAGATGATTTTGGAAATCTAAATCCAACATGGTTTGTAGTAGCTCTTTGAAACTTGAAAAAAAATAGGAGTTCTCAGTTTTGTCTCTATGGTTTGTTTCCTCTTCAAGTAGCCCTGGCACAGACTGAGGGAAAGCACTTTCATTGAGAGGGGTGGCCAAGATTCTAAGAAATAACGAGTTTCCGAAATACCAGCAAATATTTTTTCAACCAATCATGATGATACTTGGTGGTAAGGACAAGTACACAAATCCCACTTGGCTCACCAAATTTTGTTCTTCTAGGTTGAAGCGTTCATCTACAGTAGCTGTTTTTATATTTAGGTTTCACTCTGTTCTCTGCTATAGATAGATGAATTTGGAACTCTGAATACAACATGGTTTGTAGTACCTCTCTGAAACTTGACAAAATAAAGGAGTTCTCTGTTTTGTCTCTATGGTTTGTTTCCTCTTCAATTAGCCCTAGGCATCGACGGTGGAAAAGCACTTTCATTGAGAGGGGTTGCGAAGCTTGTAAGAAATAACGAGTTTCCGAAATACCAGCAAATATTTTTTCACCCAATGTTGATGATACTTGGTGGTAATGATCAGTACACAAACCACACTTGGATCACCAAATTTTGTTCTTCTAGGTTGAAGCGTTCGTTTACAGTAGCAGTTTTTATGTTTAGGTTTCACTCTGTTCTCTCCTATATAGATAGATGAATTTGGAACTCTAAATCCAACATGGTTTGTAGTAGCTCTTTGAACCTTGAAAAAATAAGGGAGTTCTCAGTTTTGTCTCTATGGTTTGTTTCCTCTTCAAGTAGCCCTGGCACAGACTGAGAGAAAGCACTTTCATTGAGAGGGGTAGCCAATCTTCTAAGAATTAACGAGTTTCCGAAATACCAGCAAATATTTTTTCACCCAATCCTTATGATACTTGGTGGTAAGGACAAGTACACAAATCCCACTTGGCTCACCAAATTTTGTTCTTCTAGGTTGAAGCGTTCGTCTACAGTAGCAGTTTTTATGTTTAGGTTTCACTCTGTTCTCTCCTATATAGATAGATGATTTTGGAAATCTAAATCCAACATGGTTTGTAGTAGCTCTTTGAAACTTGAAAAAAAATAGGAGTTCTCAGTTTTGTCTCTATGGTTTGTTTCCTCTTCAAGTAGCCCTGGCACAGACTGAGGGAAAGCACTTTCATTGAGAGGGGTGGCCAACATTCTAAGAAATAACGAGTTTCCGAAATACCAGCAAATATTTTTTCAACCAATCATGACGATACTTGGTGGTAAGGACAAGTACACAAATCCCACTTGGCTCACCAAATTTTGTTCTTCTAGGTTGAAGCGTTCATCTACAGTAGCTGTTTTTATATTTAGGTTTCACTCTGTTCTCTGCTATAGATAGATGAATTTGGAACTGTGAATACAACATGGTTTGTAGTACCTCTTTGAAACTTGACAAAATAAAGGAGTTCTCTGTTTTGTCTCTATGGTTTGTTTCCTCTTCAATTAGCCCTAGGCATCGACGGTGGAAAAGCACTTTCATTGAGAGGGGTTGCGAAGCTTGTAAGAAATAACGAATTTCCGAAATACCAGCAAATATTTTTTCACCCAATGTTGATGATACTTGGTGGTAATGATCAGTACACAAACCACACTTGGCTCACCAAATTTTGTTCTTCTAGGTTGAAGCGTTCGTCTACAGTAGCAGTTTTTATGTTTAGGTTTCACTCTGTTCTCTGCTACATAGATAGATGAATTTGGAACTCTAAATCCAACATGGTTTGTAGTAGCTCTTTGAAACTTGACAAAATAAAGAAGTTCTCAGTTTTGTCTCTATGGTTTATTTCCGCTTCAAGTAGCCCTATGCAGAGACTGTGGACAAGCACTTTCATTGAGATTGGTTGCCAAGCTTCCAAGAAATTACGATTTTCCGAAATACCAGCAAATATTTTTTCACCCAATCTTGATGATACGTGGTGGTAATGACAAGTGGACAAATCCCACTTGGCTCACAAATTTTGTTCTTCTAGGTTGAAGCATTCGTCTACAGTGGCAGTTTTTATGTTTAGGTTTCACTCTGTTCTCTCCTATATAGATAGATGAATTTGGAACACTAAATCCAACATCGTTTTTAGTAGCTCTTTGAAACATGAGAAAATAAAGGACTTCTCAGTTTTGTCTCTATGGTTTGTTTCCGCTTCAAGTAGCCCTATGCAGAGACTGTGAACAAGCACTTTCATTGAAAAAGGTTGACAAGCTTCCAAGAAATTACGATTTTCCGAAATACCAGCAAATATTATTTCACCCAATCTTGATGATACGTGGTGGTAATGACAAGTCCACACATTGCACTTGGCTCACCAAATTTTGTTCTTCTAGGTTGAAGCGTTCGTTTACAGTAGCAGTTTTTATTTTTAGGTTTCACTCTGTTCTCTCCTAAATAGATAGATGAATTTGGAACCCTAAATCCAACATCGTTTGTAGTAGCTCTTTGAAACTTGAAATAATAAAGGAGTTCTCAGTTTTGTCTCTATGGTTTTTTTCCGTTTCAAGTAGCCCTGGCACAGACTGAGGAAAAGCACTTTCATTGAGAGGGGTGGCCAAGCTTCTAAGAAATAACGAGTTTCCGAAATACCAGCAAATATTTTTTCAAGCAATCTTGTTGATACTTGGTGGTAAGGACAAGTACACAAATCCCACTTCGCTCACCAAATTTTGTTCTTCTGGTTGAAGCATTCGTCTACAGTAGCTGTTTTTATTTTTAGGTTTCACTCTGTTCTCTCCTATATAGATAGATGAATTTGGAACTCTAAATCCAACATGGTTTGTAGTGGCTCTTTGAAACTTGACAAAATAAAGGAGTTCTCAGTTTTGTCTCTATGATTTGTCTGCTTCAAGTAGCCCTAAACAGAGACTGTGGAGAAGCACTTTCATTGAGAGGTGTTGCCAAGCTTCTAAGAAATAACGCGTTTCCGAATTACCAGCAAATATTTTTTCACAAAATCTTGATGATACATGGTGGTAATGATCAGTACACAAATCCCACTTGGCTCACCAAATTTTGTTCTTCTAGGTTGAAGCGTTCGTCTACAGTAGCAGTTTTTATATTTAGGTTTCACTCTGTTCTCTCCTATACAGATAGATGAATTTGGAACTCCAAATCCAATATGGTTTGTAGTAGCTCTTTGAAACTTGACAAAATAAAGGAGTTCTCAGTTTTGTCTCTATGGTTTGTTTCCTCTTCAACTACCCGTAGGAACAGACTGTGGAAAAGCACTTTCATTGAGAGGGGTTGCCAAGCTTCCAAGAAATTACGAGTTTTAGAAATACCAGCAAATATTTTTTCACGCAATCTTGATGATACTTGGTGGTAAGGACAAGTACACAAATCCCACTTGGCTCACCAAATTTTGTTCTTCTAGGTTGAAGCGTTCGTTTACAGTAGCAGTTTTTATTTTTAGGTTTCACTCTGTTCTCTCCTATATAGATAGATGAATTTGGAACTCTAAATCCAACATGGTTTGTAGTAGCTCTTTGAACCTTGAAAAAATAAAGGAGTTCTCAGTTTTGTCTCCATGGTTTGTTTCCTCTTCAAGTAGCCCTGGCACAGACTGAGGGAAAGCACTTTCATTGAGAGGGGTAGCCAAGCTTCTAAGAAATAACGAGTTTCCGAAATACCAGCAAATATTTTTTCACCCAATCATGATGATACTTGGTGGTAATGATCAGTACACAAACCCCACTTGGCTCACCAAATTTTGTTCTTCTAGGTTGAAGCGTTCGTCTACAGTAGCAGTTTTTATGTTTAGGTTTCACTCTGTTCTCTCCTATATAGAGAGATGAAATTGGAACTCTAAATCCAACATGGTTTGTAGCAGCTCTTTGAAAGTTGAAAAAATAAAGTAGTTCTCAGTTTTGTCTCTATGGTTTGTTTCCTCTTCAAGTAGCCCTGGCACAGACTGAGGGAAAGCACTTTCATTGAGAGGGTGCCCAAGCTTCTAATAAATAACGAGTTTCCGAAATACCAGCAAATATTTTTTCACCCAATCTTGATGATACTTGGTGGTAAGGAAAAGTACACAAATCCCACTTGGCTCACCAAATTTTGTTCTTCTAGGTTGAACCGTTCGTCTACAGTAGCAGTTTTTATGTTTAGGTTTCACTCTGTTCTCTGCTACATAGATAGATGAATTTGGAACTCTAAATCCAACATGGTTTGTAGTAGCTCTTTGAAACTTGAAAAAATAAAGAAGTTCTCAGTTTTGTCTCTATGGTTTGTTTCCGCTTCAAGTAGCCCTATGCAGAGACTGTGGACAAGCACTTTCATTGAGATTGGTTGCCAAGCTTCCAAGAAAGTACGATTTTCCGAAATACCAGCAAATATTTTTTCACCCAATCTTGATGATACGTGGTGGTAATGACAAGTGGACAAATCCCACTTGGCTCACCAAATTTTGTTCTTCTAGGTTGAAGCATTCGTCTACAGTGGCAGTTTTTATGTTTAGGTTTCACTCTGTTCTCTCCTATATAGATAGATGAATTTGGAACACTAAATCCAACATCGTTTTTAGTAGCTCTTTGAAACATGAGAAAATAAAGGACTTCTCAGTTTTGTCTCTATGGTTTGTTTCCGCTTCAAGTAGCCCTATGCAGAGACTGTGAACAAGCACTTTCATTGAAAGGGGTTGACAAGCTTCCAAGAAATTACGATTTTCCGAAATACCAGCAAATATTATTTCACCCAATCTTGATGATACGTGGTGGTAATGACAAGTCCACACATTGCACTTGGCTCACCAAATTTTGTTCTTCTAGGTTGAAGCGTTCGTTTACAGTAGCAGTTTTTATTTTTAGGTTTCACTCTGTTCTCTCCTAAATAGATAGATGAATTTGGAACCCTAAATCCAACATCGTTTGTAGTAGCTCTTTGAAACTTGAAATAATAAAGGAGTTCTCAGTTTTGTCTCTATGGTTTTTTTCCGTTTCAAGTAGCCCTGGCACAGACTGAGGAAAAGCACTTTCATTGAGAGGGGTGGCCAAGCTTCTAAGAAATAACGAGTTTCCGAAATACCAGCAAATATTTTTTCAAGCAATCTTGTTGATACTTGGTGGTAAGGACAAGTACACAAATCCCCCTTCGCTCACCAAATTTTGTTCTTCTGGTTGAAGCATTCGTCTACAGTAGCTGTTTTTATTTTTAGGTTTCACTCTGTTCTCTCCTATATAGATAGATGAATTTGGAACTCTAAATCCAACATGGTTTGTAGTGGCTCTTTGAAACTTGACAAAATAAAGGAGTTCTCAGTTTTGTCTCTATGATTTGTCTGCTTCAAGTAGCCCTAAACAGAGACTGTGGAGAAGCACTTTCATTGAGAGGTGTTGCCAAGCTTCTAAGAAATAACGCGTTTCCGAATTACCAGCAAATATGTTTTCACAAAATCTTGATGATACATGGTGGTAATGATCAGTACACAAATCCCACTTGGCTCACCAAATTTTGTTCTTCTAGGTTGAAGCGTTCGTCTACAGTAGCAGTTTTTATATTTAGGTTTCACTCTGTTCTCTCCTATACAGATAGATGAATTTGGAACTCCAAATCCAATATGGTTTGTAGTAGCTCTTTGAAACTTGACAAAATAAAGGAGTTCTCAGTTTTGTCTCTATGGTTTGTTTCCTCTTCAACTACCCGTAGGAACAGACTGTGGAAAAGCACTTTCATTGAGAGGGGTTGCCAAGCTTCCAAGAAATTACGAGTTTTCGAAATACCAGCAAATATTTTTTCACGCAATCTTGATGATACTTGGTGGTAAGGACAAGTACACAAATCCCACTTGGCTCACCAAATTTTGTTCTTCTAGGTTGAAGCGTTCGTTTACAGTAGCAGTTTTTATTTTTAGGTTTCACTCTGTTCTCTCCTATATAGATAGATGAATTTGGAACTCTAAATCCAACATGGTTTGTAGTAGCTCTTTGAACCTTGAAAAAATAAAGGAGTTCTCAGTTTTGTCTCCATGGTTTGTTTCCTCTTCAAGTAGCCCTGGCACAGACTGAGGGAAAGCACTTTCATTGAGAGGGGTAGCCAAGCTTCTAAGAAATAACGAGTTTCCGAAATACCAGCAAATATTTTTTCACCCAATCTTGATGATACTTGGTGGTAATGATCAGTACACAAACCCCACTTGGCTCACCAAATTTTGTTCTTCTAGGTTGAAGCGTTCGTCTACAGTAGCAGTTTTTATGTTTAGGTTTCACTCTGTTCTCTCCTATATAGAGAGATGAAATTGGAACTCTAAATCCAACATGGTTTGTAGCAGCTCTTTGAAAGTTGAAAAAATAAAGTAGTTCTCAGTTTTGTCTCTATGGTTTGTTTCCTCTTCAAGTAGCCCTGGCACAGACTGAGGGAAAGCACTTTCATTGAGAGGGTGCCCAAGCTTCTAATAAATAACGAGTTTCCGAAATACCAGCAAATATTTTTTCACCCAATCTTGATGATACTTGGTGGTAAGGAAAAGTACACAAATCCCACTTGGCTCACCAAATTTTGTTCTTCTAGGTTGAACCGTTCGTCTACAGTAGCAGTTTTTATGTTTAGGTTTCACTCTGTTCTCTTCTATATAGATAGATTAATTTGGAACTCTAAATCCAACATGGTTTGTAGTAGCTCTTTGAAACTTGAAAAAATAAAGGAGTTCTCAGTTTTGTCTCTATGGTTTGTTTCCGCTTCAAGTAGCCCTATGCAGAGACTGTGGACAAGCACTTTCATTGCGAGGGGTTGCCAAGCTTCCAAGAAATTACGATTTTCCGAAATACCAGCAAATATTTTTTCACCCAATCTTGATGATACTTGGTGGTAATGACAAGTACACAAATCCCACTTGGCTCACCAAATTTTGTTCTTCTAGGTTGAAGCGTTCGTCTACAGTAGCAGTTTTTATGTTTAGGTTTCACTCTGTTCTCTGCTATATAGATAGATGAAATTGGAACTCTAAATCCAACATGGTTTGTAGTAGCTCTTTGAAACTTGACAAAATAAAGGAGTTCTCAGTGTCGTCTCTATGGTTTGTTTCCGCTTCAAGTAGCCCTATGCAGAGACTGTGGACAAGCACTTTCATTGAGAGGGGTTGCCAAGCTTCCAAGAAATTACGATTTTCCGAAATACCAGCAAATATTTTTTCACCCAATCTTGATGATACGTGGTGGTAATGAAAAGTCCACAAATCCCACTTGGCTCACCAAATTTTGTTCTTCTAGGTTGAAGCATTCGTCTACAGTGGCAGTTTTTATGTTTAGGTTTCACTCTGTTCTCTCCTATATAGATAGATGAATTTGGAACCCAAAATCCAACATCGTTTTTAGTAGCTCTTTGAAACTTGAAAAAATAAAGGAGTTCTCAGTTTTGTCCCTATGGTTTGTTTCCGCTTCAAGTAGCCCTGGCACAGACTGAGGAAAAGCACTTTCATTGAGAGGGGTGGCCAAGCTTCTAAGAAATAACGAGTTTCCGAAATACCAGCAAATATTTTTTCACCCAATCTTGTTGATACTTGGTGGTAAGGACAAGTACACAAATCCCACTTGGCTCACCAAATTTTGTTCTTCTAGGTTGAAGCGTTCGTTTACAGTAGCAGTTTTTATTTTTAGGTTTCACTCTGTTCTCTCCTATATAGATAGATGAATTTGGAACTCTAAATCCAACATGGTTTGTAGTAGCTCTTTGAACCTTGAAAAAATAAAGGAGTTCTCAGTTTTGTCTCTATGGTTTGTTTCCTCTTCAAGTAGCCCTGGCACAGACTGAGGGAAAGCACTTTCATTGAGAGGGGTAGCCAAGCTTCTAAGAAATAACGAGTTTCCGAAATACCAGCAAATATTTTTTCACCCAATCTTGATGATACTTGGTGGTTATGATCAGTACACAAACCCCACTTGGCTCACCAAATTTTGTTCTTCTAGGTTGAAGCGTTCGTCTACAGTAGCAGTTTTTATGTTTAGGTTTCACTCTGTTCTCTCCTATATAGAGAGATGAAATTGGAACTCTAAATCCAACATGGTTTGTTGTAGCTCTTTGAAACTTGAAAAAATAAAGTAGTTCTCAGTTTTGTCTCTATGGTTTGTTTCCTCTTCAAGTAGCCCTGGCACAGACTGAGGGAAAGCACTTTCATTGAGAGGGGTGGCCAAGCTTCTAAGAAATAACGAGTTTCCGAAATACCAGCAAATATTTTTTCACCCAATCTTGATGATACTTGGTGGTAAGGACAAGTACACAAATCCCACTTGGCTCACCAAATTTTGTTCTTCTAGGTTGAAGCGTTCGTTTACAGTAGCAGTTTTTATTTTTAGGTTTCACTCTGTTCTCTCCTATATAGATAGATGAATTTGGAACTCTAAATCCAACATGGTTTGTAGTAGCTCTTTGAAACTTGACAAAATAAAGGAGTTCTCAGTTTTGTCTCTATGATTTCTTTCTGCTTAAAGTAGCCCTAAACAGAGACTGTGAAAAGCACTTTCATTGAGAGGGGTTGCCAAGCTTCTAAGAAATAACGCGTTTCTGAATTACCAGCAAATATTTTTTCACAAAATCTTGATGCTACATGGTGGTAATGATCAGGACACAAATCCCACTTGGCTCACCAAATTTTGTTCTTCTAGGTTGAAGCGTTCGTCTACAGTAGCAGTTTTTATATTTAGGTTTCACTGTGTTCTCTCCTATATAGATAGATGAATTTGGAGCTCCAAATCCAATATGGTTTGTAGTAGCTCTTTGAAACTTGAAAAAAAAAAAGGAGTTCTCAGTTTTGTCTCTATGTTTGTTTCCGCTTCAAGTAGCCCTATGCAGAGACTGTGGACAAGCACTTTCATTGATAGGGGTTGCCAAGCTTCCAAGAAATTACGATTTTCCGAAATACCAGCAAATATTTTTTCACCCAATCTTGATGATACTTGCTGGTAATGACAGGTCCACAAATGTCACTTGGCTCACCAAATTTTGTTCTTCTAGGTTGAAGCGTTCGTTTACAGTAGCAGTTTTTATTTTTAGGTTTCACTCTGTTCTCTCCTATAAAGATAGATGAATTTGGAACTCTAAATCCAACATGGTTTGTAGTAGCTCTTTGAAACTTGACAAAATAAAGGAGTTCTCAGTTTTGTCTCTATGGTTTGTTTCCTCTTCAAGTAACCCTAGGAACACACTGTGGAAAAGCACGTTCATTGAGTGGGGTTGCCAAGCTTCTAAGAAATAACGAGTTTCCGAAATACCAGCAAATATTTTTTCACGCAATCTTGATGACACTTGGTGGTAATGATCAGTACAGAAATCCCACATGGCTCACCAAATTTTGTTCTTCTAGTTTGAAGCGTTCGTCTACAGTAGCAGTTTTTATGTTTAGGTTTCACTCTGTTCTCTGCTATATAGATAGATGAATTTGGATCTCTAAATCCAACATGGTTTGTAGTGGCTCTTTGAATCTTGAGAAAGTAAAGGAGTTCTCAGTTTTGTCTCTGTGGTTTGTTTCCTCTTCAAGTAGCCATAGGAACACACTGTGGAAAAGCACTTTCATTGAGAGGGGTTGCCAAGCTTCTAAGAAATAACGAGTTTCCGAAATACCAGCAAATATCTTTTCACCCAATCTTGATGATACTTGGTGGTAAGGACAAGTACACAATTCCTTCTTGGCTCACCAAATTTTGTTCTTCTAGGTTGAAGTGTTCGTCTTCAGTAGCAGTTTTTATGTTTAGGTTTCACTCTGTTCTCTCCTATATAGATAGATGAATTTGGAACTCTAAATCCAACATGGTTTGTAGTAGCTATTTGAAACTTGACAAAATAAAGGAGTTCTCAGTTTTGTCTCTATGATTTGTTTAAGCTTCAAGTAGCCCTAAGCAGAGACTGTGGAAAAGCACTTTCATTGAGAGGGGTTGCCAAGCTTCCAAGAAATTACGAGTTTCCGAAATACCAGCAAATATTTTTCACCCAATCTTGATGATACGTGGTGGTAATGACAAGTCCACAAATCTCACTTGGCTCACCAAATCTCGTTCTTCCTGGTTGAACTGTTCGTTTACAGTAGCTTTTTTTATTTTCAGGTTTCACTCTGTTCTCTCCTATATTGATAGATTAATTTGGAACTCTAAATCCAACATGCTTTGTAGTAGCTCTTTGAAACTTGACAAAATAAAGGAGTTCTCAGTTTTGTCTGTATGGTTTGTTTCCTCTTCATGTACCCCTAGGATCAGACTGTGGAAAAGCACTTTCATTGAGTGGGGTTGCCAAGCTTCTAAGAATTAACGAGTTTCCGAAATACCAGCAAATTGTTTTTTCACCCAATCTTGATGATACGTGGTGGTAATGACAAGTCCACAAATCCCACTTGGCTCACCAAATTTTGTTCTTCGAAGTTGAAGCGTTCGTTTA
The DNA here is from genome assembly GCF_048772815.1 of Callospermophilus lateralis. Classification (NCBI taxonomy): domain Eukaryota; kingdom Metazoa; phylum Chordata; class Mammalia; order Rodentia; family Sciuridae; genus Callospermophilus; species Callospermophilus lateralis. Next base: position 64,060 of record NW_027513531.1, on the reverse strand, counting down.
CAGTAGCAGTTTTATTTTTAGGTTTCACTCTGTTCTCTCCTATATCGATAGATAAATTTGGAACTCTAAATCCAACATGGTTTGTAGTAGCTCTTTGAAACTTGACAAAATAAAGGAGTTCTCAGTTTTGTCTCCATGATTTGTTTCTGCTTCATGTAGCCCTAAGCAGAGACTGTGGAAAATCACTTTCTTTGAAAGGGGTTGCCAAGCTTCCAGAAATTACGAGTTTCCTAAATACCAGCAAATATTTTGTCACCCAATGTTGATGATACGTGGTGGTAACGATCGGTAAAAAAGTCCCACTTGGCTCACCAAATTTTGTTCTTCTAGGTTGAAGCGTTCGTCTACAGTAGCAGTTTTTATATTTAGTTTTCACTCTGTTCTCTGCTTTATAGATAGATGAATTTGGAACTCTAAATCCAACATAGTTTGTAGTAGCTCTTTGAAACTTGACAAAATAAAGGAGTTCTCAGTTTTGTCTCTATTTTTTGTTTCCTCTTCAAGTACCCTAAGCAATGACTGTGGAAAAGCACTTTATTGAGAGGGGTTGCCAAGCTTCTAAGAAATAACGAGTTTCCGAAATACCAGCAAATATTTTTTCACCCAATGTTGATGATACTTGGTGGTAATGATCAGTACACAAATCCCATTTGGCTCACCAAATATTTTTCTTCCAGGTTGAAGCGTTCGTCTACAGTAGCAGTTTTTATGCTTAGGTTTCACTCTGTTCTCTCCTATATAGATAGATGAATTTGGAACTCTATATACAACATGGTTTGTAGTGGCTCTTTGAAACGTGACAAAATAAAGGAGTTCTCAGTTTTGTCTCTATGGTTTGTTTCGTCTTCAAGTAGCCCTAGGCACAGACTGTGGAAAAGCACTTTCATTGAGAGGGCTTGCCAAGCTTCTAAGAAATAACGAGTTTCCGAAATACCAGCAAATATTTTTTCACCCAATCTTGATGATACTTGGTGGTAATCACAAGTACACAAATCCCACTTGGCTCACCAAATTTTGTTCTTCTAGGTTGAAGCGTTCGTCTTCAGTAGCAGTTTTTAGGTTTAGGATTCACTCTCTTCTCTCCTATATAGATAGATGAATTTGGAACTCTAAATCCAACATAGTTTGTAGTAGCTTTTTGAAACTTGAAAAAATGAAGGAGTTCTCACTTTTGTCTCTATGGTTTGTTTCCGCTTCTAGTAGCCCTATGCAGAGACTGTGGAGAAGCACTTTCATTGAGAGGGGTTGCCAATCTTCCAAGAAATTACGATTTTCCGAAATACCAGCAAATATTTTTTCACCCAATCTTGATGATACGTGGTGGTAATGACAAGTCCACAAATCCCACGTGGCTCACCAAATTTTGTTCTTCTAGGTTGAAGCGTTCGTTTACAGTAGCAGTTTTTATTTTTAGGTTTCACTCTTTTCTCTCCTATAAAGATAGATGAATTTGGAACTCTAAATCCAACATGGTTTATAGTAGATCTTTGAAACTTGACAAAATAAAGGAGTTCTCAGTTTTGTCTCTATGATTTGTTTCCGCTTCATGTAGCCCTAAGCAGTGACTGTGTGGAAAAGCAATTTCATTGAGAGGGGTTGCAAACCTTCCAAGAAATTACGAGTTTCCGAAATACCAGCAAATATTTTTTCACCCAATCTTGATGATACTTGGTGGTAATGATCAGTACACAAATCCCACTTGGCTCACCAAATTTTGTTCTTCTAGGTTGAAGCGTTCATCTACAGTAGCAGTTTTTATTTTTAGGTTTTACTCTGTTCTCTGCTATATTGATAGATGAATTTGGGACTGAAATCCAACATGGTTTGCAGTAGCTCTTTGAAACTTGAGAAAATAAAGGAGTTCTCAGTTTTGTCTCTATGGTTTGTTTCCTCTTCAAGTAGCCCTAGGCACAGACTGTGGAAAAGCACTTTCATTGAGAGGGGTTGCCAAGATTCTAAGAAATAACGAGTTTCCGAAATACCAGCAAACATTTTTTCACCCAATGTTGATGATACGTGGTGGTAATGACAATACACAAATCCTACTTGGCTGACCAAAATTTGTTCTTCTAGGTTGAAGCGTTCGTTTAGAGAAGCAGTTTTTATTTTTAGGTTTCACTCTGTTCTCTCCTATATAGATAGATGAATTTGGAACTCTAAATCCAACATGGTTTGTAGTAGCTCTGTGAAACTTGACAAAATAAAGGAGTTCTCAATTTTGTCTCTATGACTTTTTTTCGCTTCATGTAGCCCTAAGCAGAGACTGTGGAAAAGCACTTTCATTGAAAGGGGTTGCCAAACTTCCAAGAAATTATGAACTTCCGAAATACCAGCAAATATTTTTGCACCCAATGTTGATGATACTTGGTGGTAATGATCAGTTCACAAAACCCACTTGGCTCACCAAATTTTGTTCTTCTAGGTTGAAGCGTTCGTCTACAGTAGCAGTTTTTATATTTAGGTTTCTCTCTGTTCTCTCCTATATAGATGGATGAATTTGGAACTCTAAATCCAAAATGGTGTGTAATAGCTCTTTGAAACTTGACAAAATAAAGGAGTTCTCAGTTTTGTCTCTATGGTTTGTTTCCTCTTCAAGTAGCCCTAGGCACAGACTGTGGAAAAACACTTTCATTGAGAGGGGTTGCCAAGCTTCTAAGAAATAACGAGTTTCCGAAATACCAGCAAATATTTTTTCACCCAATCTTGATGATACTTGGTGGTGATAATCAGTACACAAATCCCAATGGCTCACCAAATTTTGTTCTTCTAGTTTGAAGCGTTCGTCTACAGTAGCAATTTTTATATTTAGGTTTCACTCTGTTCTCTCCTATACAGATGGATAAATTTGGAACTCCAAATCCAACATGGTTTGTAGTAGCACGTTGAAACTTGACAAAATAAAGGAGTTCTCAGTTTTGTCTCTATGATTTGTTTCCGATTCAAGTAGCATTAAGCAGAGACTGTGGAAAAGCACTTTCATTGAGAGGGGTTGCCAAGCTTCCAGAAATTACGAGTTTCCGAAATACCAGCAAATATTTTTTCACCCAATCTTGATGATACTTGGTGGTAATAATCAGAACACAAATCCCACTTGGCTCACCAAATTTTGTTCTTCTAGGTTGAAGCGTTCATCTACAGTAGCAGTTTTCATATTTAGGTTTCACTCTGTTCTCTGCTATATTGATAGATGAATTTGGAACTCTGAATCCAACATGGTTTGTAGTAGCTCTTTGAAACTTGACAAAAGAAAAGAGTTCTCAGTTTTGTCTCTATGGTTTGTTTCCTCTTCAATTAGCCCTAGGCACCGACGGTGGAAAAACACTTTCATTGAGAGTGGTTGCCAAGCTTCTAAGAAATAACGAGTTTCCGAAATATCAGCAAATATTTTTTCACCCAATCTTGATGATACTTGGTGGTAATGATCAGTACACAAATCCGACTTGGCTCACCAAATTTTGTTCTTGTACTTTGAAGCATTCGTTTACAGTAGCAGTTTTTATTTTTAGGTTTCACTCTGTTCTCTCCTATATAGATTGATGAATTTGGAACTCTAAATCCTACATGGTTTGTAGTAGCTCTTTGAAACTTGAAAAAATAAAGGAGGTCTCACTTTTGTCTCTATGGATTGTTTCCTCTTTAAGTAGCCCTAGGCACTGACTGTGGAAAAGCACTTTCATTGAGAGGGGTTGCCAAGCTTCCAATAAATTACGATTTTCCGAAATACCAGCAAATATTTTTTTCACCCAATGTTGATGATACTTGGTGGTAATGATCAGTACACAAATCCCACTTGGCTCACAAAATATTGTTCTTCCAGGTTGAAACGTTCGTCTACAGTAGCAGTTTTTATGTTTAGGTTTCACTCTGTACTCTGCTATACAGATAGATGAATTTGGAACTCTAAATCCAACATGGTTTGTAGTGGCTCTTTGAAACTTGACAAAATAAAGGAGTTCTCAGTTTTGTCTCTATGATTTGTTTCCGCTTCAAGTAGCCCTAAGCAGTGACTGTGGAAAAGCACTTTCTTTGAGAGGGGTTGCCAAGCTTCTAAGAAATAACGAGTTTCCGAAATACCAGCAAATATTTTTTCACCCAATGTTGATGATACTAGGATTTAATGATCAGTATACAAATCCCACATGGCTCACCAAATTTTGTTCTTCTAAGTTGAAGCGTTCGTCTACATTAGCAGTTTTTATATTTAGGTTTCACTGTGTTCTCTCCTATATAGAGAGATGAATTTGGAACTATAATTCCAATATGGTTTGTAGTAGCTCTTTGAAACTTGACAAAATAAAGGAGTTCTTAGTTTTGTCTCTATGGTTTATTTCCTCTTCAAGTAGCCCTAGGCAGAGACTGTGGAAAAGCACTTTCAGTGAAAGGGGTTGCCAAGATTCTATGAAATAATGAGTTTCCGATATACCAGGAAAGGTTTTTTCACCCAATCTTGATGATACTTGGTGGAAATGATCATTACACAAATCCCACTTGGCTCACCAAATTTTGTTCTTCTAGGTTGAAGCGTTCGTCTACATTAGCAGTTATTATATTTAGGTTTCACTCTGTTCTCTGCTATATAGATAGATGAATATGGAACTCTAAATCCAACATGGTTTGAAGTAGCTCTTTGAAACATGACAAAATAAAGGAGTTCTCAGTTTTGTCTCTATGATTTGTTTCCGCTTCAAGTAGCCCTAAGCAGATACTGTGGAAAAGCACTTTCATTGAGAGGGGTTTGCAAGCTTCCAAGAAATTACGAGTTTCCGAAATACCAGCAAATATTTTTTCACCCAATCTTGATGATACATGGTGGTAATCACAAGTCCACAAATCCCACTTGGCTCACCAAATTTTGTTCACTAAGTTGAAGCGTTCGTTTTCAGTAGCAGTTTATATTTTTATGTTTCACTCTGTTCTCTCCTATATAGATAGATGAATTTGGAACTCTAAATACAACATGGTTTGTAGTAGCTCTTTGAAACTTGAGAAAATAAAGGAGTTCTCAGTTTTGTCTCTATGATTTGTTTCTGATTCAAGTAGCCTTAAGCGGATCCTGTGGAAAAGCACTTTCATTGAGAGGGGTTGCCAAGCTTCCAAGAAATTACGAGTTTCCGAAATACCAGCAAATATTTTTTCACCCAATCTTGATGATACTTGGTGGTAATAATCAGAACACAAATCCTACTTGGCTCACCAAATTTTGTTCTTCTAGGTTGAAGCGTTCATCTACAGTAGCTGTTTTTATATTTAGGTTTCACTCTGTTCTCTGCTATATTGATAGATGAATTTGGAACTCTGAATCCAACATGGTTTTTAGTAGCTCTTTGAAACTTGACAAAAGAAAGGAGTTCTCAGTTTTGTCTCTATGGTTTGTTTCCTCTTCAATTAGCCCTAGGCACCGACGGTGGAAAAGCACTTTCATTGAGAGGGGTGGCCAAGCTTCTAAGAAATAACGAGTTTCGGAAATACCAGCAAATATTTTTTCACCCAATCTTGATTATACTTGGTGGTAATGATCAGTACACAAAACCGACTTGGCTCACCAAATGTTGTTCTTCTAGGTTGAAGCGTTCGTTTACAGTAGCGGTTTTTATATTTAGGTTTCACTCTGTTCTCTCCTATACAGATACATGAATTTGGAACTCTAAATCCAACATAGTTTGTAGTAGTTCTTGAAACTTGACAAAATAAAGGAGTTCTCAGTTTTGTCTCTATGATTTGTTTCTGATTCAAGTAGCCTTAAGCAGAGACTGTGGAAAAGCACTTTCATTGAGAGGGGTTGCTAAGCTTTAAGAAATAAGGAGTTTCGGAAATACCAGCAAATATTTTTTCACCCAATCTTGATGATACTTGGTGGTAATGATCAGTACACAAAACCCACTTGGCTCACCAAATTTTGTTCTTCTGGGTTGAAGCATTCATTTACAGTATCAGTTTTTATATTTAGGTTTCACTCTGTTCTCTCCGATACAGATAGATGAATTTAGAACTCTAAATACAACGTGGTTTGTAGTAGCTCTTTGAAACTTGACAAAATAAAGGAGTTCTCAGTTTTGTATCTATGATTTGTTTCCGATTCAAGTAGCCTTAAGCAGAGACTGTGGAAAAGCACTTTCATTGAGAGGGGTTGCCAAGCTTCCAAGAAATTACGAGTTTCCGAAATACCAGCAAATATTTTTTCACCCAATCTTGATGATACTTGGTGGTAATAATCAGAACACAAATCCTACTTGGCTCACCAAATTTTGTTCTTCTAGGTTGAAGCGTTCATCTACAGTAGCAGTTTTTATATTTAGGTTTCACTCTGTTCTCTGCTATATTGATAGATGAATTTGGAACTCTGAATCCAACATGGTTTTTAGTAGCTCTTTGAAACTTGACAAAAGAAAGGAGTTCTCAGTTTTGTCTCTATGGTTTGTTTCCTCTTCAACTAGCCCTAGGCACCGACGGTGGAAAAGCACTTTCATTGAGAGGGGTTGCCAAGCTTCTAAGAAATAACGAGTTTCGGAAATAACAGCAAATATTTTTTCACCCAATCTTGATTATACTTGGTGGTAATGATCAGTACACTAATCCGACTTGGCTCACCAAATTTTGTTCTTGTACTTTTAAGCATTCGTTTACAGTAGCAGTTTTTATTTTTAGGTTTCACTCTGTTCTCTCCTATATAGATTGATGAATTTGTCACTCTAAATCCTACATGGTTTGTAGTAGCTCTTTGAAACTTGAAAAAATAAAGGAGGTCTCAGTATTGTCTCTATGGTTTGTTTCCTCTTTAACTAGCCCTAGGCACTGACTGTGGAAAAGCACTTTCATTGAGAGGGGTTGCCAAGCTTCCAAGAAATTACGATTTTCCGAAATACCAGCAAATATTTTTTTCACCCAATGTTGATGATACTTGGTGGTAATGATCAGTACACAAATCCCACTTGGCTCACCAAATATTGTTCTTCCAGGTTGAAGCGTTCGTCTACAGTAGCAGTTTTTATGTTTAGGTTTCACTCTGTTCTCTGCTATACAGATAGATGAATTTGGAACTCTAAATCCAACATGGTTTGTAGTGGCTCTTTGAAACTTGACAAAATAAAGGAGTTCTCAGTTTTGTCTCTATGGTTTTTTTCCTCTTCAAGTAGCCCTAGGCAAAGACTGTGGAAAAGCACTTTCAGTGAAAGGGGTTGCCAAGATTCTATGAAATAACGAGTTTCCGATATACCAGGAAAGGTTTTTTCACCCAATCTTGATGATACTTGGTGGAAATGATCATTACACAAATCCCACTTGGCTCACCAAATTTTGTTCTTCTAGGTTGAAGCGTTCGTCTACATTAGCAGTTATTATATTTAGGTTTCACTCTGTTCTCTGCTATATAGATAGATGAATATGGAACTCTAAATCCAACATGGTTTGAAGTAGCTCTTTGAAACTTGACAAAATAAAGGAGTTCTCAGTTTTCTCTATATGTTTTTTTTCCTCTTCAAGTAGCCCTAGGCACAGACGGTGGAAAAGCACTTTCATTGAGAGGGGTTGCTAACCTTCCAAGAAATAACGAGTTTCAGAAATACCAGCAAATATTTTTTCACCCAATGTTGATGATACTTGGTTTAAATGACAGTACACAAATCCCACTTGGCTCACCAAATGTTGTTCTTCTAAGTTGAAGCATTCATCTACAGTAGCAGTTTTTATTTTTAGGTTTCACTCTGTTCTCTGCTATATTGGTAGATGAATTTGGAACTCTGAATCCAACATAGTTTGAAGTAGCTCTTTGAAACTGACAAAAGAATGGAGTTCTCAGTTTTGTCTCTATGGTTTGTTTCCTCTTCAATTAGCCATAGGCACCGACGGTGGAAAAGCACTTTCATTGAGAGGGGTTGCCAAGCTTCTAAGAAGTAACGAGTTTCCGAAATACCAGCAAATATTTTTTCACCCAATGTTGATGATACTTGGTGGTAAGGATCAGTACACAAAACCGACTTGGCTCACCAAATGTTGTTCTTCTAGGTTGAAGCGTTCGTTTACAGAAGCAGTTTTTATATTTTCGTGTCACTCTGTTCTCTAATATACAGATATATGAATTTGGAACTCTAAACCCAACATGGTTTGTAGTAATTCTTTGAAACTTGAAAAAAAAAAGGAGTTCTCAGTTTTGTCTCTATGATGTGTTTCCTCTTCAAGTAGCCCTAAGCAGATACTGTTTAAAAGCACTTTCATTGAGAGGGGTTGCCAAGCTTCCAAGAAATTACGAGTTTCCGAAATACCAGCAAATATTTTTTCACCCAATCTTGATGATACATGGTGGTAATCACAAGTCCACAAATCCCACTTGGCTCACCAAATTTTGTTCTTCTAAGTTGAAGCGTTCGTTTACAGTAGCAGTTTATATTTTTAGGTTTCACTCTGTTCTCTCCTATATAGATAGATGAATTTGTAACTCTAAATCCAACATGGTTTGTAGTAGCTCTTTGAAACTTGAGAAAATAAAGGAGTTCTCTGTTTTGTCTCTATGATTTGTTTCCGATTCAAGTAGCCTTAAGCAGAGACTGTGGAAAAGCACTTTCATTGAGAGGGGTTGCCAAGCTTCCAAGAAATTACGAGTTTCCAAAATAAAAGCAAATATTTTTTCACCCAATCTTGATGATACTTGGTGGTAATAATCAGAACACAAATCCCACTTGGCTCACCTAATTTTGTTCTTCTAGGTTGAAGCGTTCATCTACAGTAGCAGTTTTTATATTTAGGTTTCACTCTGTTCTCTGCTATATTGATAGATGAATTTGGAACTCTGAATCCAACATGGTTTGTAGTAGCTCTTTGAAACTTGACAAAAGAAAAGAGTTCTCAGTTTTGTCTCTATGGTTTGTTTCCTCTTCAATTAGCCCTAGGCACCGACGGTGGAAAAGCACTTTCATTGAGAGGGGTTGCCAAGCTTCTAAGAAATAACGATTTCGGAAATACCAGCAAATATTTTTTTCACCCAATATTGATGATACTTGGTGGTAATGATCAGTACACAAATCCCACTTGGCTCACCAAATATTGTTCTTCCAGTTTGAAGCGTTCGACTACAGTAGCAGTTTTTATGTTTAGGTTTCACTCTGTTCTCTGCTATACAGATAGATGAATTTGGAACTCTAAATCCAACATGGTTTGTAGTGGCTCTTTGAAACTTGACAAAATAAAGGAGTTCTCAGTTTTGTCTCTATGGTTTGTTTCCTCTTCAAGTAGCCCTAGGCAGAGACTGTGGAATAGCACTCTCAGTGAAAGGGGTTGCCAAGATTCTATGAAATAACGAGTTTCTGATATACCAGGAAAGGTTTTTTCACCCAATCTTGATGATACTTGGTGGAAATGATCAGTACACAAATCCCACTTGGCTCACCAAATTTTTTTCTTCTAGGTTGAAGCGTTGGTCTACATTAGCAGTTATTATATTTATGTTTCACTCTGTTCTCTGCTATATTGATCGATGAATTTGGAACTCTGAATCCAACATGGTTTGTAGTAGCTCTTTGAAACTTGACAAAAGAAAGGAGTTCTCAGTTTTGTCTCTATGGTTTGTTTCCTCTTCAATTAGCCCTAGGCACCGACGGTGGAAAAGCACTTTCATTGAGAGGGGTTGCCAAGCTTCTAAGAAATAACGATTTCGGAAATACCAGCAAATATTTTTTCACCCAATGTTGATGATACTTGGTGGTAATGATCAGTACACAAATCCGACTTGGCTCACCAAATTTTGTTCTTGTACTTTGAAGCATTCGTTTACAGTAGCAGTTTTTATTTTTAGGTTTCACTCTGTTCTCTCCTATATAGATTGATGAATTTGGAACTCTAAATCCTACATGGTTTGTAGTACCTCTTTGAAACTTGAAAAAATAAAGGAGGTCTCAGTTTTATCTCTATGGATTGTTTCCTCTTTAAGTAGCCCTAGGCACTGACTGTGGAAATGCACTTTCATTGAGAGGGGTTGCCAAGCTTCCAAGAAATTACGATTTTCCGAAATACCAGCAAATATTTTTTTCACCCAATATTGATGATACTTGGTGGTAATGATCAGTACACAAATCCCACTTGGCTCACCAAATATTGTTCTTCCAGTTTGAAGCGTTCGACTACAGTAGCAGTTTTTATGTTTAGGTTTCACTCTGTTCTCTGCTATACAGATAGATGAATTTGGAACTCTAAATCCAACATGGTTTGTAGTGGCTCTTTGAAACTTGACAAAATAAAGGAGTTCTCAGTTTTGTCTCTATGGTTTGTTTCCTCTTCAAGTAGCCCTAGGCAGAGACTGTGGAATAGCACTCTCAGTGAAAGGGGTTGCCAAGATTCTATGAAATAACGAGTTTCTGATATACCAGGAAAGGTTTTTTCACCCAATCTTGATGATACTTGGTGGAAATGATCAGTACACAAATCCCACTTGGCTCACCAAATTTTTTTCTTCTAGGTTGAAGCGTTGGTCTACATTAGCAGTTATTATATTTAGGTTTCACTCTGTTCTCTGCTATATAGATAGATGAATATGGAACTCTAAATCCACATGGTTTGAAGTAGCTCTTTGAAACTTGACAAAATAAAGGAGTTCTCAGTTTTCTCTCTATGGTTTGTTTCCTCTTCAAGTAGCCCTAGGCACAGACGGTGGAAAAGCACTTTCATTGAGAGGGGTTGCCAACCTTCCAAGAAATAACGAGTTTCGGAAATACCAGCAAATATTTTTTCACCCAATGTTGATGATACTTGGTGGTAATGACAGTACTCAAATCCCACTTGGCTCACCAAATGTTGTTCTTCTAGGTTGAAGCGTTCATCTACAGTAGCAGTTTTTATATTTAGGTTTCACTCTGTTCTCTGCTATATTGATAGATGAATTTGGAACTCTGAATCCAACATGGTTTGAAGTAGCTCTTTGAAACTTGACAAAAGAAAGGAGTTCTCAGTTTTGTCTCTATGGTTTGTTTCCTCTTCAATTACCCATAGGCACCGACGGTGGAAAAGCACTTTCATTGAGAGGGGTTGCCAAGCTTCTAAGAAGTAACGAGTTTCCGAAATACCAGGAAATATTTTTTCACCCAATGTTGATGATACTTGGTGGTAAGGATCAGTACACAAAACCGACTTGGCTCACCAAATGTTTTTCTTCTAGGTTGAAGCGTTCGTTTACAGTAGCAGTTTTTATATTTAGGTTTCACTCTGTTCTCTCCTATACAGATGCATGAATTTGGAACTCTAAATCCAACATGGTTTGTAGTAGTTCTTTGAAACTTGACAAAATAAAGGAGTTCTCAGTTTTGTCTCTATGATTTGTTTCCGATTCAAGTAGTCCTAGGCACAGACTGTTGAAAAGTACTTTCAATGAGTGGGGTTGGGAAGCTTCTAAGAAATAACGAGTTTCGGAAATACCAGGAAATGTTTTTTCACCCAATGTTGATGATACTTGGTGGTAAGGATCAGTACACAAAACCGACTTGGCTCACCAAATGTTGTTCTTCTAGGTTGAAGCGTTCGTTTACAGTAGCAGTTTTTATATTTAGGTTTCACTCTGTTCTCTCCGATACAGATAGATGAATTTAGAATCTAAATAAATCGTGGTTTGTAGTAGCTCTTTGAAACTTGACAAAATAAAGGAGTTCTCAGTTTTGTTTCTATGGTTTGTTTCCTCTTCAAGTAGTCCTAGGCACAGACTGTGGAAAAGTACTTTCACTGAGTGGGGTTGGGAAGCTTCTAAGAAATAACGAGTTTCCGAAATACCAGCAAATATTTTTTCACCCAATCTTGATGATACTTGGTGGTAATGATCAGTACACAAATCCGACTTGGCTCACCAAATTTTGTTCTTGTACTTTGAAGCATTCGTTCACAGTAGCAGTTTTTATTTTTAGGTTTCACTCTGTTCTCTCCTATATAGATTGATGAATTTGGAACTCTAAATCCTACATGGTTTGTAGTAGCTCTTTGAAACTTGAAAAAATAAAGGAGGTCTCAGTTTTGTCTCTATGGATTGTTTCCTCTTTAAGTAGCCCTAGGCACTGACTGTGGAAACGCACTTTCATTGAGAGGTGTTGCCAAGCTTCCAAGAAATTACGATTTTCCGAAATACCAGCAAATATTTTTTTTCACCCAATATTGATGATACTTGGTGGTAATGATCAGTACACAAATCCCACTTGGCTCACCAAATATTGTTCTTCCAGGTTGAAGCGTTCGTCTACAGTAGCAGTTTTTATGTTTAGGTTTCACTCTGTTCTCTGCTATACAGATAGATGAATTTTGAACTCTAAATCCAACATGGTTTGTAGTGGCTCTTTGAAACTTGACAAAAAAAAGGAGTTCTCATTTTTGTCTCTATGGTTTGTTTCTCTTCAAGTAGCCCTATGCAGGGACTGTGGAAAAGCACTTTCAGTTGAAGGGGTTGCCAAGATTCTATGAAACAACGAGTTTCCCATATACCAGGAAAGGTTTTTTCACCCAATCTTGATGATACTTGGTGGAAATGATCAGTACACAAATCCCACTTGGCTCACCAAATTTTGTTCTTCTAGGTTGAAGCGTTCGTCTATATTAGCAGTTATAATATTTAGGTTTCACTCTGTTCCCTGCTATATAGATAGATGAATATGGAACTCTAAATCCAACATGGTTTGAAGTAGCTCTTTGAAACTTGACAAAATAAAGGAGTTCTCAGTTTTCTCTCTATGGTTTGTTTCCTCTTCAAGTAGCTCTAGGCAAAGACGGTGGAAAAGCACTTTCATTGAGAGGGGATGCCAACCTTCCAAGAAATTATGAGTTTCCGAAATACCAGCAAATATTTTTTCACCCAATCTTGATGAAACGTGGTGGTAATGACAGTACACAAATCCCACTTGGCTCACCAAATGTTGTTCTTCTAGGTTGAAGCGTTCATTTACAGTAGCAGTTTTTATATTTTCGTGTCACTCTGTTCTCTCCTATACAGATATATGAATTTGGAACTCTAAATCCAACATGGTTTGTAGTACCTCTTTGAAACTTGAGAAAATAAAAGAGTTCTCAGTTTTGTCTCTATGATTTGTTTCTGCTTCAAGTAGCCCTAAGCAGATACTGTTTAAAAGCACTTTCATTGAGACGGGTTGCCAAGATTCCAAGAAATTACGAGTTTCCGAAATACCAGCAAATATTTTTTCACTCAATCTTGATGATACATGGTGGTAATCACAAGTCCACAAATCCCACTTTGCTCACCAAATTTTGTTCTTCTAAGTTGAAGCGTTCGTTTACAGTAGCAGTTTATATTTCTAGGTTTCATTCTGTTCTCTCTTATATAGATAGATGAATTTGGAACTCTAAATCCAACATGGTTTTTAGTAGCTCTTTGAAACTTGAGAAAATAAAGGAGTTCTCAGTTTTGTCTCTATGATTCTTTTCCGATTCAAGTAGCCTTAAGCAGGACTGTGGAAAAGCACTTTCATTGAGAGGGGTTGCCAAGCTTCCAAGAAATTACGAGTTTCCGAAATACCAGCAAATATTTTTTCACCCAATCTTGATGATACTTGGTGGTAATAATCAGAACACAAATCCCACTTGGCTCACCAAATTTTGTTCTTCTAGGTTGAAGCGTTCATCTACAGTAGCAGTTTTTATATTTAGGTTTCACTCTGTTCTCTCCTATACAGATAGATGAATTTAGAACTCTAAATACAACGTGGTTTGTAGTAGCTCTTTGAAGCTTGACAAAAGAAAGGAGTTCTCAGTCTTGTCTTTAGGGTTTGTTTCCTCTTCAATTAGCCCTAGGCATCGAGGGTGGAAAAGCACTTTCATTAGAGGGGTTGCCAAGCTTCTAAGAAATAACGAGTTTCCGAAATACCAGCAAATATGTTTTCACCCAATATTGATGATACTTGGTGGTAATGATCAGTACACGAAACCCACTTGGCTCACCAAATTTTGTTCTTCTAGGTTGAAGCGTTCGTCTACAGTAGCAGTTTTTATATTTACGTTTCACGATGTTCTCTCCTATATAGATAGATGTATTTAGAACTCTAAATCCAACATGTTTTGTAGTAGCTCTTTGAAACTTGACAAAATAAAGGAGTTCTCAGTTTTTTTTTATGGTTTGTTTTCTCTTCAAGTAGTCCTAGGCACAAACTTTGGAAAAGCACTTTCATTGAGTGGGGTTGCAAAGCTTCTAAAAAATAACGAGTTTCCGAAATACCAGCAAATATTTTTTCACCCAATATTGATGATACTTGGTGGTAACGATCAGTACACAAATCCGAATTGGCTCACAAATTTTGTTTTTGTAGTTTGAAGCATTCGTTTACAGTAGCAGTTTTTTTTTTTTTAGGTTTCACTCTGTTCTCTCCTATATAGATAGATGAATTTGGAACTTTAAATCCTACATGGTTTTTAGTAGCTCTTTAAAACTTGACAAAATACAGGAGGTCTCAGTTTTGTCTCTATGGATTGTTTCCTTTTAAGTAGCCCTAGGCACAGACTATGGAAAAGCACTTTCATTGAGAGGGGTTGCCAAGCTTCCAAGAAATTACGAGTTTCCGAAATACCAGCAAAAATTTTTTCAACCAATCTTGATGATACTTGGTGGTAATGATCAGTACACAAATCCCACTTAGCTCACCAAATTTTGTTCCTCTAGGTTGAAGCGTTCATCTACAGTAGCAGTTTTTATGTTTAGGTTTCACTCTGTTCTCTGCTATATAGATAGATGAATTTGGAACTCTAAATCCAACATGGTTTGTAGTGGCTCTTTGAAACTTGTCAAAATAAAGGAGTTCTCAGTTTTGTCTCTATGGTTTGTTTTTCTACAAGTAGCCCTAGGCACAGACTGTGGAAAAGCACTTTCATTGAGAGGCGTTGCCAAGCTTCTAAGAAATAACGAGTTTCCGAAATTCCAGCAAATATTTATTCACCCAATGTTGATGATACTTGATGGTAATGATCAGTACACAAAACCCACTTGGCTCACCAAATTTTGTTTTTCTAGGTTGAAGTGTTCGTCTACAGTAGCAGTTTTTATATTTAGTTTTCAATCTGTTCTGTCCTATATAGATAGATGAATTTAGAACTCTAACTCCAACGTGGTTTGTAGTAGCTCTTTGAAACTTGACGAAATAAAGGAGTTCTCCGTTTTGTTTCTATGGTTTGTTTCCTTTTGAAGTAGTCCTAGGCACAGACTGTGGAAAAGTACTTTCAATGAGTGGGGTTGCCAAGCTTCCAAGAAATAACGAGTTTCCGAAATACCAGCAAATATTTTTTCACCCAATCTTGATGATACTCGGTGGTAATGATCAGTACACAAATCCCACTTGGCTCTCCAAATTTTGTTCTTCTAGGTTGAAGAGTTCTTCTACAGTAGCAGTTTTTATATTTAGGTTTCACTTTGTTCTCTCCTATATGGATAGATGAATTTGGAACTCTGAATCCAACATGGTTTGTAGTAGATCTTCGAAACTTGACAAAAGAAAGGAGTTCTCAGTTTTGTCATTAGGGTTTGTTTCCTCTTCAATTAGCCCTAGGCATCGAGGGTGGAAAAGCACTTTCATTGAGAGGGGTTGCCAAGCTTCTAAGAAATAACGAGTTTCCGAAATTCCAGCAAATATGTTTTCACCCAATGTTGATGATACTTGGTGGTAATGATCAGAACACGAAACCCACTTGGCTCACCAAATTTTGTTCTTCTAGGTTGAAGCGTTAGTCTACAGTACCAGTTTTTATATTTAGGTTTCACTCTGTTCTCTCCTATATAGATAGATGAATTTAGAACTCTAAATCCAACATGTTTTGTAGTAGCTCTTTGAAACTTGACAAAATAAAGGAGTTCTCCGTTTTGTTTCTATGGTTTGTTTTCTCTTCAAGTACTCCTAGGCACAGACTGTGGAAAAGCACTTTCACTGAGTGGGGTTGCAAAGCTTCTAAAAAATAACGAGTTTCCGAAATACCAGCAAATATTTTTTCACCCAATCTTGATGATACTTGGTGGTAAGGATCAGTACACAAATCCCACTTGGCTCACCAAATTTTGTTCTTCTAGTTTTAAGCATTCGTTTACAGTAGCAGTTTTTATTTTTAGGTTTCACTCTGTTCTCTCCTATATAGATAGATGAATTTGGAACTCTAAATCCAACATGGTTTGTAGTAGTTCTTTGAAACTTGACAAAATAAAGGAGTTCTCAGTTTTGTCTCTATGATTTGTTTCCGATTCAAGTACCCTTAAGCAGAGACTGTGGAAAAGCACTTTCATTGAGAGGGGTTGCTAAGCTTCTAAGAAATAAGGAGTTTCGGAAATACCAGCAAATATTTTTTCACCCAATCTTGATGATACTTGGTGGTAATGATCAGTACACGAAACCCACTTGGCTCACCAAATTTTGTTCTTCTGGGTTGAAGCGTTCATCTACAGTAGCAGTTTTTATATTTAGGTTTCACTCTGTTCTCTCCGATACAGATAGATGAATTTAGAACTCTAAATACAACGTGGTTTGTAGTAGCTCTTTGAAACTTGACAAAATAAAGGAGTTCTCAGTTTTGTTTCTATGGTTTGTTTCCTTTCAAGTAGTCCTAGGCACAGACTGTGGAAAAGTACTTTCAATGAGTGGGGTTGGGAAGCTTCTAAGAAATAACGAGTTTCCGAAATACCAGCAAATATTTTTTCACCCAATCTTGATGATACTTGGTGGTAATGATCAGTACACAAATCCGACTTGGCTCACCAAATTTTGTTCTTGTACTTTGAAGCATTCGTTCACAGTAGCAGTTTTTATTTTTAGGTTTCACTCTGTTCTCTCCTATATAGATTGATGAATTTGGAACTCTAAATCCTACATGGTTTGTAGTAGCTCTTTGAAACTTGAAAAAATAAAGGAGGTCTCAGTTTTGTTTCTATGGATTGTTTCCTCTTTAAGTAGCCCTAGGCACTGACTGTGGAAAAGCAATTTCATTGAGAGGGGTTGCCAAGCTTCCAAGAAATTACGATTTTCCGAAATACCAGCAAATATTTTTTTCACCCAATATTGATGATACTTGGTGGTAATGATCAGTACACAAATCCCACTTGGCTCACCAAATATTGTTCTTCCAGGTTGAAGCGTTCGTCTACAGTAGCAGTTTTTATGTTTAGGTTTCACTCTGTTCTCTGCTATACAGATAGATGAATTTGGAACTCTAAATCCAACATGGTTTGTAGTGGCTCTTTGAAACTTGACAAAATAAAGGAGTTCTCATTTTTGTCTCTATGGTTTGTTTCTCTTCAAGTAGCCCTATGCAGAGACTGTGGAAAAGCACTTTCAGTTGAAGGGGTTGCCAAGATTCTATGAAATAACGAGTTTCCCATATACCAGGAAAGGTTTTTTCACCCAATCTTGATGATACTTGGTGGAAATGATCAGTACACAAATCCCACTTGGCTCACCAAATTTTGTTCTTCTAGGTTGAAGCGTTCGTCTACATTAGCAGTTATAATATTTAGGTTTCACTTTGTTCTCTGCTATATAGATAGATGAATATGGAACTCTAAATCCAACATGGTTTGAAGTAGCTCTTTGAAACTTGACAAAATAAAGGAGTTCTCAGTTTTCTCTTTATGGTTTGTTCCCTCTTCAAGTAGCCCTAGGCACAGACGGTGGAAAAGCACTTTCCTTGAGAGGGGTTGCCAAGCTTCCAAGAAATTACGAGTTTCCGAAATACCAGCAAATATTTTTTCACCCAATCTTGATGATACATGGTGGTAATCACAAGTCCACAAATCCCACTTGGCTCACCAAATTTTGTTCTTCTAAGTTGAAGCGTTCGTTTACAGTAGCAGTTTATATTTTTAGGTTTCACTCTGTTCTCTCCTATATAGATAGATGAATTTGTAACTCTAAATCCAACATGGTTTGTAGTAGCTCTTTGAAACTTGAGAAAATAAAGGAGTTCTCTGTTTTGTCTCTATGATTTGTTTCCGATTCAAGTAGCCTTAAGCAGAGACTGTGGAAAAGCACTTTCATTGAGAGGGGTTGCCAACCTTCCAAGAAATTACGAGTTTCCGAAATACCAGCAAATATTTTTTCACCCAATCTTGATGATACTTGGTGGTAATAATCAGAACACAAATCCCACTTGGCTCACCTAATTTTGTTCTTCTAGGTTGAAGCGTTCATCTACAGTAGCAGTTTTTATATTTAGGTTTCACTCTGTTCTCTGCTATATTGATAGATGAATTTGGAACTCTGAATCCAACATGGTTTGTAGTAGCTCTTTGAAACTTGACAAAAGAAAGGAGTTCTCAGTTTTGTCTCTATGGTTTGTTTCCTCTTCAATTAGCCCTAGGCACCGACGGTGGAAAAGCACTTTCATTGAGAGGGGTTGCCAAGCTTCTAAGAAATAACGATTTCGGAAATACCAGCAAATATTTTTTCACCCAATGTTGATGATACTTGGTGGTAATGATCAGTACACAAATCCGACTTGGCTCACCAAATTTTGTTCTTGTACTTTGAAGCATTCGTTTACAGTAGCAGTTTTTATTTTTAGGTTTCACTCTGTTCTCTCCTATATAGATTGATGAATTTGGAACTCTAAATCCTACATGGTTTGTAGTACCTCTTTGAAACTTGAAAAAATAAAGGAGGTCTCAGTTTTATCTCTATGGATTGTTTCCTCTTTAAGTAGCCCTAGGCACTGACTGTGGAAATGCACTTTCATTGAGAGGGGTTGCCAAGCTTCCAAGAAATTACGATTTTCCGAAATACCAGCAAATATTTTTTTCACCCAATATTGATGATACTTGGTGGTAATGATCAGTACACAAATCCCACTTGGCTCACCAAATATTGTTCTTCCAGTTTGAAGCGTTCGACTACAGTATCAGTTTTTATGTTTAGGTTTCACTCTGTTCTCTGCTATACAGATAGATGAATTTGGAACTCTCATCCAACATGGTTTGTAGTGGATCTTTGAAACTTGACAAAATAAAGGAGTTCTCAGTTTTGTCTCTATGGTTTGTTTCCTCTTCAAGTAGCCCTAGGCAGAGACTGTGGAATAGCACTCTCAGTGAAAGGGGTTGCCAAGATTCTATGAAATAACGAGTTTCTGATATACCAGGAAAGGTTTTTTCACCCAATCTTGATGATACTTGGTGGAAATGATCAGTACACAAATCCCACTTGGCTCACCAAATTTTTTTCTTCTAGGTTGAAGCGTTGGTCTACATTAGCAGTTATTATATTTAGGTTTCACTATGTTCTCTGCTATATAGATAGATGAATATGGAACTCTAAATCCACATGGTTTGAAGTAGCTCTTTGAAACTTGACAAAATAAAGGAGTTCTCAGTTTTCTCTCTATGGTTTGTTTCCTCTTCAAGTAGCCCTAGGCACAGACGGTGGAAAAGCACTTTCATTGAGAGGGGTTGCCAACCTTCCAAGAAATAACGAGTTTCGGAAATACCAGCAAATATTTTTTCACCCAATGTTGATGATACTTGGTGGTAATGACAGTACACAAATCCCACTTGGCTCACCAAATGTTGTTCTTCTAGGTTGAAGCGTTCATCTACAGTAGCAGTTTTTATATTTAGGTTTCACTCTGTTCTCTGCTATATTGATAGATGAATTTGGAACTCTGAATCCAACATGGTTTGAAGTAGCTCTTTGAAACTTGACAAAAGAAAGAGTTCTCAGTTTTGTCTCTATGGTTTGTTTCCTCTTCAATTACCCATAGGCACCGACGGTGGAAAAGCACTTTCATTGAGAGGGGTTGCCAAGCTTCTAAGAAGTAACGAGTTTCCGAAATACCAGGAAATATTTTTTCACCCAATGTTGATGATACTTGGTGGTAAGGATCAGTACACAAAACCGACTTGGCTCACCAAATGTTGTTCTTCTAGGTTGAAGCGTTCGTTTACAGTAGCAGTTTTTATATTTAGGTTTCACTCTGTTCTCTCCTATACAGATACATGAATTTGGAACTCTAAATCCAACATGGTTTGTAGTAGTTCTTTGAAACTTGACAAAATAAAGGAGTTCTCAGTTTTGTCTCTATGATTTGTTTCCGATTCAAGTAGTCCTAGGCACAGACTGTGGAAAAGTACTTTCAATGAGTGGGGTTGGGAAGCTTCTAAGAAATAACGAGTTTCAGAAATACCAGCAAATATTTTTTCACCCAATCTTGATGATACTTGGTGGTAATGATCAGTACACAAAACCCACTTGGCTCACGAAATTTTGTTCTTCTGGGTTGAAGCGTTCATCTACAGTAGCAGTTTTTATATTTAGGTTTCACTCTGTTCTCTCCGATACAGATAGATGAATTTAGAACTCTAAATAAAACGTGGTTTGTAGTAGCTCTTTGAAACTTGACAAAATAAAGGAGTTCTCAGTTTTGTTTCTATGGTTTGTTTCCTCTTCAAGTAGTCCTAGGCACAGACTGTGGAAAAGTACTTTCACTGAGTGGGGTTGGGAAGCTTCTAAGAAATAAAGAGTTTCCGAAATACCAGCAAATATTTTTTCACCCAATCTTGATGATACTTGGTGGTAATGATCAGTGCACAAATCCGACTTGGCTCACCAAATTTTGTTCTTGTACTTTGAAGCATTCGTTCACAGTAGCAGTTTTTATTTTTAGGTTTCACTCTGTTCTCTCCTATATAGATTGATGAATTTGGAACTCTAAATCCTACATGGTTTGTAGTAGCTCTTTGAAACTTGAAAAAATAAAGGAGGTCTCAGTTTTGTCTCTATGGATTGTTTCCTCTTTAAGTAGCCCTAGGCACTGACTGTGGAAACGCACTTTCATTGAGAGGGGTTGCCAAGCTTCCAAGAAATTACGATTTTCCGAAATACCAGCAAATATTTTTTTTCACCCAATATTGATGATATTTGGTGGTAATGATCAGTACACAAATCCCACTTGGCTCACCAAATATTGTTCTTCCAGGTTGAAGCGTTCGTCTACAGTAGCAGTTTTTATGTTTAGGTTTCACTCTGTTCTCTGCTATACAGATAGATGAATTTTGAACTCTAAATCCAACATGGTTTGTAGTGGCTCTTTGAAACTTGACAAAAAAAAGGAGTTCTCATTTTTGTCTCTATGGTTTGTTTCTCTTCAAGTAGCCCTATGCAGGGACTGTGGAAAAGCACTTTCAGTTGAAGGGGTTGCCAAGATTCTATGAAATAACGAGTTTCCCATATACCAGGAAAGGTTTTTTCACCCAATCTTGATGATACTTGGTGGAAATGATCAGTACACAAATCCCACTTGGCTCACCAAATTTTGTTCTTCTAGGTTGAAGCGTTCGTCTACATTAGCAGTTATAATATTTAGGTTTCACTCTGTTCCCTGCTATATAGATAGATGAATATGGAACTCTAAATCCAACATGGTTTGAAGTAGCTCTTTGAAACTTGACAAAATAAAGGAGTTCTCAGTTTTCTCTCTATGGTTTGTTTCCTCTTCAAGTAGCTCTAGGCACAGACGGTGGAAAAGCACTTTCATTGAGAGGGGTTGCCAACCTTCCAAGAAATTATGAGTTTCCGAAATACCAGCAAATATTTTTTCACCCAATCTTGATGAAACGTGGTGGTAATGACAGTACACAAATCCCACTTGGCTCACCAAATGTTGTTCTTCTAGGTAGAAGCGTTCGTTTACAGTAGCAGTTTTTATATTTTCGTGTCACTCTGTTCTCTCCTATACAGATATATGAATTTGGAACTCTAAATCCAACATGGTTTGTAGTACCTCTTTGAAACTTGAGAAAATAAAATAGTTCTCAGTTTTGTCTCTATGATTTGTTTCCGCTTCAAGTAGCCCTAAGCAGATACTGTTTAAAAGCACTTTCATTGAGACGGGTTGCCAAGATTCCAAGAAATTACGAGTTTACGAAATACCAGCAAATATTTTTTCACTCAATCTTGATGATACATGGTGGTAATCACAAGTCCACAAATCCCACTTTGCTCACCAAATTTTGTTCTTCTAAGTTGAAGCGTTCTTTTACAGTAGCAGTTTATATTTCTAGGTTTCATTCTGTTCTCTCTTATATAGATAGATGAATTTGGAACTCTAAATCCAACATGGTTTTTAGTAGCTCTTTGAAACTTGAGAAAATAAAGGAGTTTCTCAGTTTTGTCTCTATGATTTTTTTCCGATTCAAGTAGCCTTAAGCAGGACTGTGGAAAGCACTTTCATTGAGAGGGGTTGCCAAGCTTCCAAGAAATTACGAGTTTCCGAAATACCAGCAAATATTTTTTCACCCAATCTTGATGATACTTGGTGGTAATAATCAGAACACAAATCCCACTTGGCTCACCAAATTTTGTTCTTCTAGGTTGAAGCGTTCATCTACAGTAGCAGTTTTTATATTTAGGTTTCACTCTGTTCTCTCCTATACAGATAGATGAATTTAGAACTCTAAATACAACGTGGTTTGCAGTAGCTCTTTGAAACATGACAAAAGAAAGGAGTTCTCAGTCTTGTCTTTAGGGTTTGTTTCCTCTTCAATTAGCCCTAGGCATCGGAGGGTGGAAAAGCACTTTCATTAGAGGGGTTGCCAAGCTTCTAAGAAATAATGAGTTTCCGAAATACCAGCAAATATGTTTTCACCCAATGTTGATGATACTTGGTGGTAATGATCAGTACACGAAACCCACTTGGCTCACCAAATTTTGTTCTTCTAGGTTGAAGCGTTCGTCTACAGTAGCAGTTTTTATATTTACGTTTCACGATGTTCTCTCCTATATAGATAGATGTATTTAGAACTCTAAATCCAACATGTTTTGTAGTAGCTCTTTGAAACTTGACAAAATAAAGGAGTTCTTCAGTTTTGTCTCTATGGTTTGTTTCCTCTTCAAGTAGCCTAGGCAGAGACTGTGGAATAGCACTCTCAGTGAAAGGGTGCCAAGATTCTATGAAATAACGAGTTTCTGATATACCAGGAAAGGTTTTTTCACCCAATCTTGATGATACGTGGTGGTAATGATCGGTACAAAAGTCCCACTTGGCTCACCAAATTTTGTTCTTCTAGGTTGAAGCGTTCGTCTATAGTAGCAGTTTTTATATTTAGGTTTCACTCTGTTCTCTGCTATATTGACAGATGAATTTGGAACTCTGAATCCAACATGGTTTGTAGTAGCTCTTTCAAACTTGAGAAATGTAAGGAATTCTCTGTTTTGTCTCTATGGCTTGTTTCCTCTTCAATTAGCCCTTGGCACCAACGGTGGAAAGCACTTTCATTGAGAGGGGTTGCCAAGCTTCTAAGAAATAACGAGTTTCTGAAATACCAGCAAATATTTTTTCACCCAATGTTGATGATACTTGGTGGTAATGATCAGTACACAAATCCCACTTGGCTCACAAAATTTTGTTCTTCTAGTTTCAAGCATTCGTTTACAGTTGCAGTTTTTATTTTCTGGTTTCACTCTGCTCTCTCCTATATAGATAGATGAATTTTGAACTCGAAATCCAACATGGTTTGTAGTAGCTCTTTGAAACTTGAAAAAATTAAGGAAGTCTCATTTTTGTCTCTATGGATTGTTTCCTCTTTAAGTAGCCCTAGGCACTGACTATGGAAAAGCACTTTCATTGAGAGAGGTTGCCAAGCTTCCAAGAAATTACGAGTTTCAGAAATACCAGCAAATATTTTTTTCACCCAATGTTGATGATACTTTGTGGTAATGACAAGTACACAAATCCAACTTGACTCACCAAATTTTGTTCTTCTAGGTTGATGCGTTCGTTTTCAGTAGTAGTTTTATTATTAGGTTTCACTCTTTTCTCTCCTATATAGATAGATGAATTTGGAACTCTAAATCCAACATGGTTTGTAGTAGCTCTTTGAAACGTGACAAAGTAAAGGAGTTCTCAGTTTTGTCTCTTTGATTTGTTTCTGCTTCATGTAGCCCTAAGCAGAAACTGTGGAAAAGCACTTTCATTGAGAGGGGTTGCAAAGCTTCTAATAAGTAACGAGTTTCTGAAATACCAGCAAATATTTTTTCACCCAAAGTTGTTGATACTGGGTGGTAATGATCAGTACACAAAACCGACTTGGCTCACCAAATTTTGTTCTTCTAGGTTGAAGCGTTCGTCAACAGTAGCAGTTTTTATATTTAGGTTTCACTCTGTTCTTTTCTATAGAGATAGATGAATTTAGAACTCTAAATCCAACGTGGTTTGTAGTAGCTCTTTGAAACTTGACAAAATAAAGGAGTTCTCAGTTTTGTTTCTATGGTTTGTTTCCTCTTCAAGTAGTCCTAGGCAGAGACTGTGGAAAAGAACTTTCAATGAGTGGGGTTGCCGAGCTTCTAAGAAATAACGAGTTTCCGAAATACCAGCAAATATTTTTTCACCCAATTTGATGATACTTGGTGGTAATGATCAGTACACAAATCCCACTTGGCTCACCAAATTTTGTTCTTGTAGTTTGAAGCATTGGTTTACAGTAGCAGTTTTTATTTTTAAGTTTCACTCTGTTCTCTCCTATATAGATAGATGAATTTGGAACTCTAAATCCTACATGGTTTGTAGTAGCTCTTTGAAACTTGACAAAATAAAGGAGGTCTCAGTTTTGTCTCTATGGATTGTTTCCTCTTTAAGTAGCCCTAGGCACAGACTGTGGAAAATCACTTTCATTGAGAGGGGTTGCCAAGCTTCCAAGAATTTACGATTTTCCGAAATACCATCAAATATTTTTTTCACCGAATGTTGATGATACTTCTTGGTAATGATCAGTACACAAATCCCACTTGGCTCACCAAATATTGTTCTTCCAGGTTGAAGCGTTCGTCTACAGTAGCAGTTTTTATGTTTAGGTTTCACTCTGTTCTCTGCTATATAGATATACGAATTTGGAACTCTAAATACAACATGGTTTGTAGTGGCTCTTTGAAACGTGACAAAATAAAGGAGATCTCAGTTTTGTCTCTATGGTTTGTTTCCTCTTCAAGTAACCCTAGGCACAGACTGTGGAAAAGCACTTTCATTGAGAGGGCTTGCCAAGCTTCTAAGAAATAACGAGTTTCAGAAATACCAGCAAATATTTTTTCATCCAAACATGATGATACTTGGTGGTAATGACAAGTACACAAATCCCACTTGGCTCACCAAATATTGTTCTTCTAGTTTGAAGCGTTCGTTTACAGTAGCAGTTTTTATTTTTAGGTTTCACTCTGTTCTCTCCTGTATAGATAGATGAATTTGGAACTCTAATTCCAACATGGTTTGTAGTAGCTCTTTGAAACTTGACAAAATAAAGGAGTTCTCAGTTTTGTCTTATTGATTTGTTTCCGCTTCAAGAAGCCTTAAGCAGAGACGGTGGAAAAGCACTTTCATTGAGAGGGGTTGCCAAGCTTCCAAGAAATTACGAGTTTCCGAAATACCAGCAAATATGTTTTCACCCAATCTTGATGATACTTGGTGGTAATGATCAGTACACAAATCCCACTTGGCTCACCAAATTTTGTTCTTCTAGTTTGAAGCATTCGTTTACAGTAGCAGTTTTTATTTTTAGGTTTCACTCTGTTCTCTCTTATATAGATAGATGAATTTGGAACTCTAAATCCTACATGGTTTGTAGTAGCTCTTTGCAACTTGAAAAAATAAAGGAGGTCTCAGTTTTGTCTCTATGGATTGTTTCCACTTAAGTAGTCCTAGGCACTGACTGTGGAAAAGCACTTGCATTGAGAGGGGTTGCCAAGCTTCCAAGAAATTCGAGTTTCCGAAATACCAGCAAACATTTTTTCACCCAATGTTGATGATACGTGGTGGTAATGATCGGTACAAAAGTCCCACTTGGCTCACCAAATTTTGTTCTTCTAGGTTGAAGCGTTCGTCTACAGTAGCAGTTTTTATATTTAGGTTTCACCCTGTTCTCTGCTTTATAGATAGATGAATTTGGAACTCTAAATCCAACGCGGTTTGTAGTAGCTCTTCGAAACTTGACAAAAGAAAGGAGTTCTCAGTTTTTTCTTTAGGGTTCGTTTCCTCTTCAATTAGCCCTAGGCATCGAGGGTGGAAAAGCACTTTCATTCAGAGGGGTTGCCAAGCTTCTAAAAAATAACGAGTTTCCGAAATACCAGTAAATATGTTTTCACCCAATGTTGATGATACTTGGTGGTAATGATCAGTACACAAAACCCACTTGGCTCACCAAATTTTGTTCTTCTAGGTTGAAGCGTTCGTATACAGTAGCAGTTTTTATATTTAGGTTTCACTCTGTTCTCTCCTATATAGATAGATGAATTTAGAACTCTAAATCCAACATGTTTTGTAGTAGCTCTTTGAAACTTGACAAAATAAAGGAATTCTCAGTTTTGTTTCTATGGTTTGTTTTCTCTTCAAGTAGTCCTAGGCACAGACTGTGGAAAAGCACTTTCATTGAGTGGGGTTGCAAATCTTCTAAAAAATAACGAGTTTCCGAAATACCAGCAAATATTTTTTCACCAAATCTTGATGATACTTGGTGGTAATGATCAGTACACAAATCCCACTTGGCTCACCAAATTATGTTCTTCTAGTTTGAAGCATTCATTACAGTAGCAGTTTTTATTTTTAGGTTTCACTCTGTTCTCTCCTACATAGATAGATGAATTTGGAACTCTAAATCCTACATGGTTTTTAGTAGCTCCTTGAAACTTGACAAAATAAAGGAGTTCTCAGTTTTGTCTCTATGGATTGTTTCCTCTTTAAGTAGCCCTAGGCACAGACTGTGGAAAAGCACTTTCATTGAGAGGGGTTGCCAAGTTTCCAAGAAATTATGATTTTCCGAAATACCAGCAAATATTTTTTTCACCGAATGTTGATGATACTTGGTGGTAATGATCAGTATACAAATCCCACTTGGCTCACCAAATATTGTTCTTCCAGGTTGAAGCGTTCGTCTAGAGTAGCAGTTTTTATGTTTAGGTTTCACTCTGTTCTCTGCTATATAGATAGATGAATTTGAAACTCTAAATACAACATGGTTTGTAGTACCTCTTTGAAACTTGAGAAAATAAAGGAGTTCTCAGTTTTGTCTCTATGGTTTGTTTCCTTTTCAAGTAGACCTAGGCACAGACTGTGGAAAAGCACTTTCATTGAGAGGGGTTGCCAAGCTTCCAAGAAATAACGAGTTTCCGAAATACCAGCAAACATTTTTTCATCCAATGTTGATGATACTTGGTGGTAATGACAAGTACACAAATCCCACTTGGCTCACCAAATTTTGTTCTTCTAGGTTGAAGCGTTCGTCTACAGTAGCAGTTTTTCTATTTAGGTTTCACTCTGTTCTCTGCTTTATAGATAGATGAATTTGGAACTCTAAATCCAACGTGGTTTGTAGTAGCTCTTTGAAACTTGACAAAATAAAGGAGTTCTCAGTTTTTTTCTATGGTGTGTTTCCTCTTCAAGTAGTCCTAGACACCGACTGTGCAAAAGTACTTTCAATGAGTGGGGTTGCCAAGATTCTAAGAAATAACGATTTTCCGAAATACCAGCAAATATTTTTTCACCCAATTTGATGATACTTGGTGGTAATGATCAGTACACAAATCCCACTTGGCTCACAAAATTTTGTTCTTCTAGGTTGAAGCGTTCATCTACAGTAGCAGTTTTTATATTTAGGTTTCACTCTGTTCGCTTACAGTAGCAGTATTTATTATTAGGTTTCACTCTGTTCTCTCCTATATAGATAGATGAATTTGGAACTCTAAATCCTACATGGTTTGTAGTAGCTCTTTGAAACTTGAAAAAAAAAGGAGGTCTCAGTTTTGTCTCTATGGATTGTTTTCTCTTTAAGTAATCCTAGGCACTGACTGTGGAAAAGCACTTTTATTGAGAGGGGTTGCCAAGCTTCCAAGAAATTACGAGTTTCAGAAATACCAGCAAATATTTTTTTCACCCAATGTTGATGATACTTGGTGGTAATGATCAGTACACAAATCCCACTTGGCTCACCAAATATTGTTCTTCCAGGGTGAAGCGTTCGTCTACAGTAGCAATTTTTATGTTTAGGTTTCACTCTGTTCTCTGCTTTATAGATAGATGAATTTGGAACTCTAAATCCAACATGGTTTGTAGTGGCTCTTTGAAACATGACAAAATAAAGGAGTTCTCAGTTTTGTCTCTATGGTTTGTTTCCTCTTCAAGTACCCCTAGGCACAGACTGTGGAAAAGCACTTTCATTGAGAGGCGTTGCCAAGCTTCTAAGAAATAACGAGTTTCCGAAATACCAGCAAATATTTTTTCACCCGATGTTGATGATACTTGGTGGTAATGACAAGTACACAAATCCCACTTGGCTCACCAAATTTTGTTCTTCTAGTTTGAAGCATTCGTTTACAGTTGCAGTTTTTATTTTTAGCTTTCACTCTGCTCTCTCCTATATAGATAGATGAATTTTGAACTCGAAATCCAACATGGTTTGTAGTAGCTCTTTGAAACTTGAAAAAATTAAGGAGGTCTCATTTTTGTCTCTATGGATTGTTTCCTCTTTAAGTAGCCCTAGGCACTGACTATGGAAAAGCACTTTCATTGAGAGGGGTTGCCAAGCTTCCAAGAAATTACGAGTTTCAGAAATACCAGCAAATATTTTTTTCACCCAATGTTGATGATACTGGGTGGTAATGATGAGTACACAAAACCGACTTGGCTCACCAAATTTTGTTCTTCTAGGTTGAAGCGTTCGTCAACAGTAGCAGTTTTTATATTTAGGTTTCACTCTGTTCTCTCCTATAGAGATAGATGAATTTAGAACTCTAAATCCAACGTGGTTTGTAGTGGCTCTTTAAAACGTGACAAAATAAAGGAGGTCTCAGTTTTGTCTCTATGGATTGTTTCCTCTTTAAGTAGCCCTAGGCACAGACTGTGGAAAAGCAATTTCATTGAGAGGGGTTGCCAAACTTCCAAGAAATTACGATTTTCCGAAATACCAGCAAATGTTTTTTTCACCGAATGTTGATGATACTTCTTGGTAATGATCAGTACACAAATCCCACTTGGCTCACCAAATATTGTTCTTCCAGGTTGAAACGTTCGTCTACAGTAGCAGTTTTTATGTTTAGGTTTCACTCTGTTCTCTGCTATATAGATAGATGAATTTGGAACTCTAAATACAACATGGTTTGTAGTGGCTCTTTGAAACGTGACAAAATAAAGGCGTTCTCAGTTTTGTCTCTATGGTTTGTTTCCACTTCAAGTAGCCCTAGGCCGAGACTGTGGAAAAGCACTTTCATTGAGAGGGCTTGCGAAGCTTCTAAGAAATAACGAGTTTCCGAAATACCAGCAAATATTTTTTCATCCAAACTTGATGATACTTGGTGGTAATGACAAGTACACAAATCCCACTTGGCTCATCAAATTTTGTTCTTCTAGGTTGAAGCGTTCATCTACAGTAACAGTTTTTATATTTAGGTTTCACTCTGTTCTCTGCTATATTGGTAGATGAATTTGGAACTCTGAATCCAACATGGTTTGAAGTAGCTCTTTGAAACGTGACAAAAGAAAGGAGTTCTCAGTTTTGTCTCTATGGTTTGTTTCCTCTTCAATTAGCCATAGCACCGACGGTGGAAATGCACTTTCATTGAGAGGGGTTGCCAAGCTTCTAAGAAGTTACGAGTTTCCGAAATACCAGCAAATATTTTTTCACCCAATGTTGATGATCCTTGGTGGTAATGACAAGTCCACAAATCCCACTTGGCTCACCAATTTTGTTCTTCTAGTTTGAAGCATTCGTTTACAGTAGCAGTTTTTATTTTTAGGTTTCACTCTGTTTTCTCCTATATAGACAGATGAATTTGGAACTCCAAATCCAACATGGTTTGTAGTGGCTCTTTGAAACTTGACAAAATTAAGGAGTTCTCAGTTTTGTCTCTATGGTTTGTTTCCTCTTCAAGTAGCCCTAAGCACAGACTGTGGAAAAGCACTTTCTTTGAAAGGGGTTGCCAAGCTTCCAAGAAATTTCGTGCTTCCGAAATACCAGCAAACATTTTTTCACCCAATGTTGATGTAACGTGGTGGCAATGATCGGTACAAAAGTCCCACTTGGCTCACCAAATTTTGTTCTTCTAGGTTGAAGCGTTCGTCTATAGTAGCAGTTTTATATTTAGGTTTCCCTCTGTTCTCTGCTTTATATATAGATGAATTTGGAACTCTAAATCCAACATGGTTTGTAGTAGCTCTTTGAAACTTGACAAAATAAAGGAGTTCTCAGTTTTGTTTCTATGGTTTGTTTCCTCTTCAAGTAGTCCTAGGCAGAGACTGTGGAAAAGTACTTTCAATGAGTGGGGTTGCCGAGCTTCTAAGAAATAACGAGTTTCCGAAATACCAGCAAATATTTTTTCACCCAATTTGATGATACTTGGTGGTAATGATCAGTACACAAATCCCACTTGGCTAACCAAATTTTGTTCTTGTAGTTTGATGCATTCGTTTACAGTAGCAGTTTTTATTTTTAAGGTTCACTCTGTTCTCTCCTATATAGATAGATGAATTTGGAACTCTAAATCCTACATGGTTTGTAGTAGCTCTTTGAAACTTGACAAAATAAAGGAGGTCTCAGTTTTGTCTCTATGGATTGTTTCCTCTTTAAGTAGCCCTAGGCACAGACTGTGGAAAAGCTATTTCATTGATAGGGGTTTCCAAGCTTCCAAGAAATTACGATTTTCCGAAATACCAGCAAATATTTTTTTCACCGAATGTTGATGATACTTCGTGGTAATGATCAGTACACAAATCCCACTTGGCTCACCAAATATTGTTCGTCCAGGTTGAAGCGTTCCTCTACAGTAGCAGTTTTTATGTTTAGGTTTTACTCTGTTCTCTGCTATATTTATAGATGAATTTGGAACTCGAAATACAACATGGTTTGTAGTGGCTCTTTGAAACGTGACAAAATAAAGGCGTTCTCAGTTTTGTCTCTATGGTTTGTTTCCTCTTCAAGTAGCCTTAGGCACAGACTGCGGAAAAGAACTTTCATTGAGAGGGCTTGCGAAGCTTCTAAGAAATAACGAGTTTCCGAAATACCAGAAATATTTTTTCATCCAAACTTGATGATACTTGGTGGTAATGACAAGTACACAAATCCTACTTGGCTCATCAAATTTTGTTCTTCCACTTTGAAGCGTTCATCTACAGTAGCAGTTTTTATATTTAGGTTTCACTCTGTTCTCTGCTATATTGGTAGATGAATTTGGAACTCTGAATCCAACATGGTCTGAAGTAGATCTTTGAAACTTGACAAAAGAAAGGAGTTCTCAGTTTTGTCTCTATGGTTTGTTTCTTCTTCAAATAGCCCTAGGCACTGACGGTGGAAAAGCACTTTCATTGAGAGGGGTTGCCAAGCTTCTAAGAAGTAACGAGTTTCCGAAATACCAGCAAATATTTTTTCACCCAATGTTGATGATACTTGGTGGTAATGACAAGTCCACAAATCCCACTTGGCTCACCAAATTTTGTTCTTCTAGGTTGAAGCGTTTGTTTACAGTAGCAGTTTTTATTTTTAGGTTTCACTCTGTTGTCTCCTATATAGATAGATGAATTTGGAACTCTAAATCCAACATGGTTTGTAGTAGCTCTTTGAAACTTGACAAAATAAAGGAGTTCTCAGTTTTGTCTTATTGATTTGTTTCCGCTTCAAGTAGCCTTAAGCAGAGACGGTGGAAAAGCACTTTCATTGAGAGGGGTTGCCAAGCTTCCAAGAAATTACGAGTTTCCGAAATACCAGCAAATATTTTTTCACCCAATCTTGATGATACTTGGTGGTAATGATCAGTACACAAATCCCACTTGGCTCACCAAATTTTGTTCTTCTAGTTTGAAGCATTCGTTTACAGTAGCAGTTTTTATTTTTAGGTTTCACTCTGTCTCCTATATAGATAGATGAATTTGGAACTCTAAATTCTACATGGTTTGTAGTAGCTCATTGCAACTTGAAAAAATAAAGGAGGTCTCAGTTTTGTCTCTATGGATTGTTTCCTCTTTAAGTAGCCCTAGGCACAGACTGTGGAAAAGCACTTTCATTGAGAGGGGTTGCCAAGCTTCCAAGAAATTACGATTTTCCGAAATACCAGCAAATATTTTTTTCACCGAATGTTGATGATTCTTGGTGGTAATGATCAGTATACAAATCCCACTTGGCTCTCCAAATATTGTTCTTCCAGGTTGAAGCGTTCGTCTACAGTAGCAGTTTTTATGTTTAGGTTTCACTCTGTTCTCTGCTATATAGATAGATGAATTTGGAACTCTAAATACAACATGGTTTGTAGTACCTCTTTGAAACTTGAAAAAATAAAGGAGGTCTCAGTTTTGTCTCTATGGTTTGTTTCCTCTTCAAGTAGACCTAGGCACAGACTGTGGAAAATCACTTTCATTGAGAGGGGTTGCCAAGCTTCCAAGAAATAACGAGTTTCCGAAATACCAGCAAATATTTTTTCATCCAATCTTGATGATACGTGGTGGTAATGATCGGTACAAAAGTCCCACTTGGCTCACCAAGTTTTGTTCTTCTAGGTTGAAGCGTTCGTCTACTGTAGCAGTTTTTATATTTAGGTTTCACTCTGTTCTCTGCTTTATAGATAGATGAATTTGGAACTCTAAATCCAACATGGTTTGTAGTGGCTCTTTGAAACATGACAAAATAAAGGAGTTCTCTGTTTTGTCTCTATGGTTTGTTTCCTCTTCAATTAGCCATAGGCACCGATGGTGGAAAAGCACTTTCAGTGAGAGGGGTTGCCAAGCTTCTAGGAAGTAACGAGTTTCCGAAATACCAGAAAATATTTATTCACCCAATGTTGATGATACTTGGTGGTAATGATCAGTATTCAAAACCGACTTGGCTCACCAAATTTTGTTCTACTAGGTTGAAGCGTTCGTCTACAGTAGCAGTTTTTTTATTTAGGTTTCACTCTGTTCTCTCCTATAGAGATAGATGAATTTAGAACTCTAAATCCAACGTGGTTTGTAGTAGCTCTTTGAAACTTGACAAAATAAAAGAGTTCTCAGTTTTGTTTCTATGGTTTGTTTCCTCTTCAAGTAGTCCTAGGCAGAGACTGTGGAAAAGTACTTTCAATGAGTGGGGTTGCCAAGCTTCTAAGAAATAACTAGTTTCCGAAATACCAGCAAATATTTTTTCACCCAATTTGATGATACTTGGTGGTAATGATCAGTACACAAATCCCACTTGGCTCACCAAATTTTGTTCTTGTAGTTTGAAGCATTCGTTTACAGTAGCGGTTTTTATTTTTAAGTTTCACTCTGTTCTCTCCTATATAAATAGATGAATTTGGAACTCTAAATCCTACATGGTTTGTAGTAGCTCTTTGAAACTTGAAAAAATAAAGGAGGTCTCAGTTTTGTGTCTATGGATTGTTTCCTCTTTAAGTAGTCCTAGGCACTGTTTGTGGAAAAGCACTTTCATTGAGAGGGGTTGCCAACCTTCCATGAAATTACCAGTTTCAGAAATACCAGCAAATATTTTTTTCACCCAATGTTGATGATACATGGTGGTAATGATCAGTACACAAATCCCACTTGGCTCACCAAATATTGTTCTTCCAGGTTCAAGCGTTCGTCTACAGTAGCAGTTTTTATGTTTAGGTTTCACTCTGTTCTATGCTATATAGATAGATGAATTTGGAACTCTAAATCCAACATGGTTTGTAGTGGCTCTTTGAAACTTGACAAAATAAAGGAGTTCTCAGTTTTGTCTCTATGGTTTGTTTCCTCTTCAAGTAGTCCTAGGCACAGACTGTGGAAAAGTACTTTCAATGAGTGGGGTTGCCAAGCTTCTAAGAAATAACAATTTTCCGATATACCAGCAAATATTTTTTCACCCAATGTGATGATACTTGGTGGTAATGATCAGTACACAAATCCCACTTGGCTCACCAAATTTTGTTCTTCTATGTTGAAGCGTTCATCTACAGTAGCAGTTTTCATATTTAGGTTTCACTCAGTTCGTTTACAGTAGCAGTATTTATTATTAGGTTTCACTCTATTCTCTCCTATATAGATAGATGAATTTGGAACTCTAAATCCTATATGGTTTGTAGTAGCTCTTTGAAACTTGAAAAAAAAAGGAGGTCTCAGTTTTGTCTCTATGGATTGTTTTCTCTTTAAGTAATCCTTGGCACTGACTGTGGAAAAGCACTATAATTGAGAGGGGTTGCCAAGCTTGTAAGAAATTACAAGTTTCAGAAATACCAGCAAATATTTTTTTCACCCAATGTTGATGATACTTGGTGGTAATGATCAATACACAAATCCCACTTGGCTCACCAAATATTGTTCTTCCAGGTTGAAGCGTTCGTCTACAGTAGCACTTTTTATGTTCAGGTTTCACTCTGTTCTCTGCTTTATAGATAGATGAATTTGGAACTCTAAATCCAACATGGTTTGTAGTGGCTCTTTGAAACTTGACAAAATAAAGGAGTTCTCAGTTTTGTCTCTATGGCTTGTTTCCTCTTCAAGTACCCCTAGGCACAGACTGTGGAAAAGCACTTTCATTGAGAGGCGTTGCCAAGCTTCTAAGAAATAACGAGTTTCCGAAATAAAAGCAAATATTTTTTCACCCAATGTTGATCATTCTTGGTGGTAATGATCAGTACACAAATCCCACTTGGCTCACCAAATTTTGTTCTTCTAGTTTGAAGCATTCGTTTACAGTTGCAGTTTTTATTTTTAGGTTTCACTCTGTTCTCTCCTATATAGATAGATGAATTTTGAACTCGAAATCCAACATGGTTTGTAGTAGCTCTTTGATACTTGAAAAAAATAAGTAGGTCTCATTTTTGTCTCTATGGTTTGTTTCCTCTTCAAGTACCCTAGGCACTGACTGTGGAAAAGCACTTTATTGAGAGGGGTTGCCAACATTCTAAGAAATAACGAGTTTCCGAAATACCAGCAAATATTTTTTCACCCAATCTTGATGATACTTGGTGGTGATGATCAGTACACAAATCCCACTTGGCTCACCAAATTTTGTTTCTCTAGGTTGAAGCGTTCGTCTACTGTAGCTATTTTTATATTTAGGTTTCACTCTGTTCTCTCCTATATAGATAGATGAATTTGGAATTCTAAATCCAACATGGTTTGTAGTAGCTCTTTGAAACTTGACAAAGTAAAGGAGTTCTCAGTTTTTTCTCTATGATTTGTATTCGCTTCAAGTAGCCCTAAGCAGAGACTGTGGAAAAGCACATTCATTGAGTGGGGTTGCCAAACTTCTAAGAAATAACAAGTTTCCGAAATACCAGCAAATATTTTTTCACCCAATTTTGATGATACGTGGTGGTAATGACAAGTCCACAAATCACACTTGGCTCAAAAAATTTTGTTCTTCTAGGTTGAATTGTTCCTCTACAGTAGCAGTTTTTATATTTTGGTTTCACTCTGTAGTCTCCTATATAGATAGATGAATTTGGAACTCTAAATCCAATATAGTTTGTAGTAGCTCTTTGAAACTTGACAAAATAAAGGAGTTCTCAGTTCTGTCTCTATGATTTGTTTCCGCTTCAAGTAGCCCTAGGCACAGATGTGGAATAGCATTTTCATTGAGAGGGGTTGCCAAGCTTCCAAGAAATAACAAGTTTCCGAAATACCAGCAAATATTTTTTCACCCAATCTTGATGATACTTGGTGGTAATGATCAGTACACAAATCCCACTTGGCTCACCAAATTTTTTTATTCTAGGTTGACGCTTTCGTCTACAGTAGCAGTTTTTATATTTTGGTTTCACTCTGTAGTCTCCTATATAGATAGATGAATTTGGAACTCTAAATCCAATATGGTTTGTAGTAGCTCTTTGAAACTTGACAAAGTAAAGGAGTTCTCACTTTTGTCTCTATGATTTGTTTCTGCTTCATGTAGCCCTAAGCAGGGACTGTGGAAAAGCACTTTCTTTGAAAGGGGTTGCAAACTTCCAAGAAATTACGAGTTTCCGAAATACCAGCAAATATTTTGTCACCCAATGTTGATGATACTTGTTGATAATGATTGGTACACAAATCCCACTTGACTCACCAAATTTTGTTCTAGGTTGAAGCCTTCGTTTACGGTAGTGGTTTATATTTTTAAGTTCACTCTGTAGTCTCCTATATAGATAGATGAATTTGGAACTCTAAATCCAATATGGTTTGTAGTAGCTCTTTGAAACTTGACAAAATAAAGGAGTTTTCAGTTTTGTCTCTATGATTTGTTTCCGCTTCATGTAGCCCTAAACAGAGACTGTGTAAAAGCACTTTCATTGATAGCGGTTGCCAAGCTTCCAAGAAATTACGAGTTTCCGAAATACCAGCAAATATTTTTTCACCCAATGTTGATGATACGAGGTGGTAATGACAAGTACACAAATCCCACTTGGCTCACCAAATTTTGTTCTTCTAGGATGAAGCGTTCGTTTACAGTAGCAGTTTATATTTTTAGGTTTCACTCTGTTCTCTCCTATATAGATAGATGAATTTGGAACTCTAAATCCAACATGGTTTGTAGTAGCTCTTTGAAACTTGACAAAATAAAGGAGTTCTCAGTTTTGTCTCTATGGTTTGTTTCCTCTTCAAGTAGCCCTGGGCACAGACTGTGGAAAAGCACTTTCATTGAAAGCGGTTGCCAAGCTTTCAAGAAATTACGAGTTTCTGAAATACCAGCAAATATTTTTTCACCAAATCTTGACAATACATGGTGGTAATGACAAGTCCACAAATCCCTTTGGCTCACCAAATTTTGGTCTTCTAGGTTTATTGTTCGTTTACAGTAGCAGTTTTTATTTTTAGGATTCACTCTGCTTTCTCCTATATAGATAGATGAATTTGGAACTCTAAATCCAACCTGGTTTGTAGTAGATCTTTCAAACTTGGCAAAATAAAGTAGTTCTCAGTTTTGTCTCTATGATTTGTTTCCACTTCATGTAGCCCTAAGCAGAAACTGTGGAAAAGCCCTTTCATTGAAAGGGGTTGCCAAGCTTCCAATAAATTACAAGTTTCCGAAAAACGAACAAATATTTTGTCATCCAATCTTGATGATACTTGGTGGTGATGATCAGTACACAAATCCAACTTGGCTCACCATTTTGTTCTTCTAGGTTGAAGCGCTCGTCTACAGTAGCAATTTTTATATTTAAGTTTCACTCTGTTCTCTCCTATAAAGCAGATGAATTTGGAACTCTAAATCCTACATGGTTTGTAGTAGCTCTTTTAAACTTGACAAAATAAAGGAGGTCTCAGTTGTGTCTCTATGGATTGTTTCCTCTTTAAGTAGCCCTAGGCACTGACTGTGGAAAAGCAATTTCATTGAGAGGGGTTGCCAAGCTTCCAAGAAATTACGAGTTTCCTAAATGCCAGCAAATATTTTTTTCACCAATGTTGATGATACTTGGTGGTAAGGATCAGTACACAAATCCCACTTGGCTCACCAAATATTGTTCTTCCAGGTTGAAGCGTTCGTCTACAGTAGCAGTTTTTATGTTTAGGTTTCACTCTGTTCTCTGCTATATAGTGAGATGAATTTGGAACTCTAAATCCAACATGGTTTGTACTGGCTCTGTGAAACTTGACAAAATAAAGGAGTTCTCAGTTTTGTCTCTATTGTTTGTTTCCTTTTCAAGTAGCCCTAGGCACAGACTGTGGAAAAGCACTTTCATTGATAGGGGTTGCCAAGCTTCTAAGAAATAACGAGTTTCCGAAATACCAGCAAATATTTTTTCACCCAATCTTGATGATACTTGGTGGTAATTACAAGTACACGAATCCCACATGGCTCACCAAATTTTGTTCTTCTAGGTTGAAGCGTTCGTCTACAGTAGCAGTTTTTATGTTTAGGTTTCACTCAGTTCCCTGCTATATAGACAGATGAATTTGGAACTCTAAATCCAACATGGTTTGTAGTGGATCTTTGAAACTTGAAAAAAGAAAGGAGTTCTCAATTGTGTCTCTATGGTTTGTTTCCTCTTCAATTATCCCTAGGCACAGATTGTGGAAAAGCACTTCCATTGAGAGCGGTTGCCAAGCTTCTAAGAAATAACGAGTTTCCGAAATACCAGCAAATATTTTTCCACCCTATCTTGATGACACTTGGTGGTAATGACAAGTCCACAAATCCCACTTGGCTCACCAAATTTTGTTCTTCTAGGTGGAAGCTTTCGTCTACAGTAGCAGTTTTCATATTTAGGTTTCACTCTGTTCTCTCCTATATAGATAGATGAATTTGGAACTCTAAATCCAACATGGTTTGTAGTAGCTCTTTGAAACTTGACAAAATAAAGGAGTTCTCAGTTTTGTCTCTATGATTTGTTTCCGCTTCAAGTAGCCCTAAGCAGAGACTGTGGAAAAGCACTTTTATTGAGAGGGGTTGCCAGCTTCTAAGAAATAACGAGTTTCCGAATTACCAGCAAATATTTTTTCACCCAATCTTGATGATACTTGGTGGTGAAGATTGGTACACAAATCCCACTTGGCTCACCAAATTTTGTTCTTCTAGGTTGAAGCGTTCGTCTACAGTAGCAATTTTTATATTTAGGATTCACTCTGTTCTCTCCTATATAGATAGATGAATTTGGAAGTCTAAATCGAATATGGTTTGTAGTAGCTCTTTGAAACTTGACAAAATAAAGGAGTTCTCAGTTTTATCTTTATGATTTGTTTCCGCTTCAAGTAGCCCTAGCCAGAGACTGTGGAAAAGCACTTTCATTTAGAGGGGGTTGCCAAGTCTAAGAAATAACGAGTTTCCGAAATACCAGCAAATATTTCTTCACCCAATCTTGATGATACTTGGTGGTAAGGACAAGTACACAAATCCCACTTGGCTCACCAAATTTTGTTATTCTAGGATGAAGCATTCGTCTACAGTAGCAGTTTTTATTTTTAGGTTTTACTCTGTTCTATGCTATATAGATAGATGAATTTGGAACTCTAAATCCAATATGGTTTGTTGTAGCTCTTTGAAACTTGACAAAATAAAGGAGTTCTCAGTTTTGTCTCTATGATTTGTTTCCGCTTCAAGTAGCCCTAAGCAGAGACTGAGGAAAAGCACTTTCATTGAGAGGGGTTGCCAAGCTTCCAAGAAATTACGAGTTTCTGAAATACCAGCAAATATTTTTTCCCCCAAACTTGATGATACGTGGTGATAATGACAAGTCGAAAAATCCCACTTGGCTCACCAAATTTTGTTCTTCTAGGTTGAAGCGTTCGTCTACAGTAGCAGTTTTTATTTTTAGGTTTCACTCTGTTCTCTGCTATATAGATAGATGAATTTGGAACTCTAAATCCAACATGGTTTGTAGTGGCTCTTTGAAACTTGAAAAAAGAAAGGAGTTCTCAATTGTGTCTCTATGGTTTGTTTTCTCTTCAATTATTCCTAGGCACAGATTGTGGAAAAGCACTTCCATTGAGAGCGGTTGCCAAGCTTCTAAGAAATAACGAGTTTCCGAAATACCAGCAAATATTTTTCCACCCTATCTTGATGACACTTGGTGGTAATGACAAGTCCACAAATCCCACTTGGCTCACCAAATTTTGTTCTTCTAGGTGGAAGCTTTCGTCTACAGTAGCAGTTTTCATATTTAGGTTTCACTCTGTTCTCTCCTATATAGATAGATGAATTTGGAACTCTAAATCCAACATGGTTTGTAGTAGCTCTTTGAAACTTGACAAAATAAAGGAGTTCTCAGTTTTGTCTCTATGATTTGTTTCCGCTTCAAGTAGCCCTAAGCAGAGACTGTGGAAAAGCACTTTTATTGAGAGGGGTTGCCAGCTTCTAAGAAATAACGAGTTTCCGAATTACCAGCAAATATTTTTTCACCCAATCTTGATGATACTTGGTGGTGAAGATTGGTACACAAATCCCACTTGGCTCACCAAATTTTGTTCTTCTAGGTTGAAGCGTTCGTCTACAGTAGCAATTTTTATATTTAGGATTCACTCTGTTCTCTCCTATATAGATAGATGAATTTGGAAGTCTAAATCGAATATGGTTTGTAGTAGCTCTTTGAAACTTGACAAAATAAAGGAGTTCTCAGTTTTATCTTTATGATTTGTTTCCGCTTCAAGTAGCCCTAGCCTGAGACTGTGGAAAAGCACTTTCATTTAGAGGGGGTTGCCAAGTCTAAGAAATAACGAGTTTCCGAAATACCAGCAAATATTTTTTCACCCAATCTTGATGATACTTGGTGGTAAGGACAAGTACACAAATCCCACTTGGCTCACCAAATTTTGTTATTCTAGGATGAAGCATTCGTCTACAGTAGCAGTTTTTATTTTTAGGTTTTACTCTGTTCTATGCTATATAGATAGATGAATTTGGAACTCTAAATCCAATATGGTTTGTTGTAGCTCTTTGAAACTTGACAAAATAAAGGAGTTCTCAGTTTTGTCTCTATGATTTGTTTCCGCTTCAAGTAGCCCTAAGCAGAGACTGTGGAAAAGCACTTTCATTGAGAGGGGTTGCCAAGCTTCCAAGAAATTACGAGTTTCTGAAATACCAGCAAATATTTTTTCCCCCAAACTTGATGATACGTGGTGATAATGACAAGTCGAAAAATCCCACTTGGCTCACCAAATTTTGTTCTTCTAGGTTGAAGCGTTCGTCTACAGTAGCAGTTTTTATTTTTAGGTTTCACTCTGTTCTCTGCTATATAGATAGATGAATTTGGAACTCTAAATCCAACATGGTTTGTAGTGGCTCTTTGAAACTTGACAAAATAAAGGAGTTCACAGTTTTGTCTCTATGGTTTGTTTCCTGTTCAAGTAGCCCTAGGCACTGACGGTGGAAAGGCACTTTCATTGAGAGGGGTTGCCAAGCGTCTAAGAAATAACGATTTTCCGAAATACCAGCAAATATTATTTTCACCCATTCTTGATGATACTTGGTGGTAATGACAAGTACACAAATCCCACTTGACTCACCAAATTTTGTTCTTCTAGGTTGATGCGTTCGTTTTCAGTAGCAGTTTTTATTTTTAGGTTTCACTCTGTTCTCTGCTATATAGATAGATGAATTTGGAACTCTAAATCCAACATGGTTTGTAGTAGCTCTTTGAAAGTTGACAAAGTAAAGTAGTTCTCAGTTTTGTCTCTATGATTTGTTTCTGCTTCATGTAGCCCTAAGCAGAGACTGTGGAAAAGCACTTTCTTTGAAATGGGTGGCCACGCTTCCAAGAAATTACGAGTTTCCGAAATACCAACAAATATTATGTCACCCAATGTTGATGATACGTGGTGGTAATGATCAGTACACAAATCCCACTTGGCTCACCAAATTTTGTTCTTCTAGGTTGAAGCGTTCGTCTACAGTAGCAGTTTTTATT
Source organism: Callospermophilus lateralis (assembly GCF_048772815.1). Lineage (NCBI taxonomy): Eukaryota > Metazoa > Chordata > Mammalia > Rodentia > Sciuridae > Callospermophilus > Callospermophilus lateralis. The sequence goes on along the minus strand of NW_027513531.1, from coordinate 22,829 downwards.
TTTAGGTTTCACTCTGTTCTCTCCTATATAGATAGATGAATTTGGAACTCTAAATCCAACATGGTTTGTAGTAGCTGTTTGAAACTTCACAAAATAAAGGAGTTCTCAGTATTGTCGTTTTGGTTTGTTTCATCTTCAAGTAGCCCTAGGCACAGAGTGTGGAAAAGCACTTTCATTGCGAGGGGTTGCCAAGCTTCTAAGAAATAACTAGTTTCCGAAATACCAGCAAATATTTTTTCACCCAATCTTGATGATACTTGGTGGTAATGATCAGTACACAAATCCCACTTGGCTCACCAAATTTTGTTCTTCTAAGTTGAAGCGTTCGTCTACAGTAGCAGTTTTTATATTTAGGTTTCAGTCCGTTCTCACTTATATAGATAGATGAATTTGGAACTCTAAATCCAACAAGGTTTGCAGTAGCTGTTTGTAACTTGACAAAATAAAGGAGTTCTCAGTTTTGTCTCTATGGTTTGTTTCCTCCTATAGTAGCCCTAGGCACAGACTGTGGAAAAGTACTTTCATTGAGAGGGGTTGCCAAGCTTCTAAGAAATAACGAGTTTCCGAAATACCAGCAAATATTTTTTCACCCAATCTTGATGATACATGGTGGTAATGACAAGTCCACAAATCCCACTTGGCTCACCAAATTTTCTTCTTCTATGTTGAAGCGTTCGTCTACACTAGCAGTTTTTATATTTAGGTTTGAATCTGTTCTCTTCTATATAGATAGATGAATTTGGAATTCTAAATCCAACATGGTTTGTAGTAGCTCTTTGAAACATGGCAAAATAAAGGAGTTCTCCGTTTTGTCTCTATGATTTGTTTAAACTTCATGTAGCCCTAAGCGGAGACTCTGGAAAAGCACTTTCATTGAAAGGGGTTGCCAAGGTTCCAATAAATTACGAGTTTCCGAAATACCAGCAAATATTTTTTCACCCAATGTTGATGATACTTGGTGGTAATGATCACTACGCAAATCCCAATTGGCTCACCAAATTTTGTTCTTCTAGGTTGAAGCGTTCGTTTACACTAGCAGTTTTTATTTAGGTTTCACTCTGTTCTCTCCTATACAGACACATGAATTTAGAACTCTAAATTCAACATGGTTTGTAGTAGATCTTTGAATCTTGACAAAATGCAGAAGTTCTCAGTTTTGTCTCTATGGTTTGTTTCCTCTTCAAGTAGCCCTAGGCACAGATGTGGAAAAGCACTTTCATTGAGAGGGGTTGCCAAGGTTCTAAGAAATAACGAGTTTCCGAAATACCAGCAAATATTTTTTCACCCAATCTTGATGATACTTAGTGGTAATGATCAGTATACAAATTCCACTGGGATCACCAAATTTTGTTCTTCTGGGTTGAAGCGTTCCTCTAGTAGCGGTTTATATTTTTAAGTTCACTCTGTTCTCTCCTACATGGATAGATGAATTTGGAACTCTAAATCCAACATGGTGTATAATAGCTCTTTGAAACTTGACAAAGTAAAGGAGTTCTCAGTTGTGTCTCTATGGTTTGTTTCCTCTTCAAGTCGCCCTAGGCACAGACTGTGGAAAAGCACTTTCATTGAGAGGGGTTGCCAAGCTTCCAAGAAATAACGAGTTTCCGAAATACTAGCAAATATGTTTTCACCCAATGTTGATGACACGTGGTGGTAATGATCAGTACATAAATTCCACTTGGCTCACCAAATTTTCTTCTTGTAGGTTGAAGCGTTCATTTACAGTAGCAGTTTTTATTTTTAGGTTTCACTCTGTTCTCTCCTATATAGATAGATGAATTTGGAACTCTAAATCCAACATGGTTTGTAGTAGCTCTTTGAAACTTCACAAAATAAAGGAGTTCTCATTTTTGTCTCTATGGTTTGTTTCATCTTCAAGTAGCCCTAGGCACAGAGTGTGGAAAAGCACTTTCATTGAGAGGGATTGCCAGATTCTAAGAAATAACTAGTTTCCGAAATACCAGCAAATATTTTTTCACCCAATCTTGATGATACTTGGTGATAATGATCAGTACACAAATCCCACTTTGCTCACCAAATTTTGTTCTTCTAGGTTGAAGCGTTCGTCTACAGTAGCAGTTTTTATGTTTAGGATTCACTCTGTTCTCTGGTATATAGATAGATGAATTTGGAACTCTAAATCCAACATGGTGTATAATAGCTCTTTGAAACTTGACAAAGTAAAGGAGTTCTCAGTTGTGTCTCTATGGTTTGTTTCCTCTTCAAGTCGCCCTAGGCACAGACTGTGGAAAAGCACTTTCATTGAGAGGGGTTGCCAAGCTTCCAAGAAATTACGAGATTCCGAAATCCAGCAAATATTTTTTCACCCAATCTTGATGATACGTGGTGGTAATGACAAGTGCACAAATCCCACTTGGCTCACCAAATTTTCTTTTTCTAGGTTTAAGCGTTCGTTTACAGTAGCAGTTTATATTTTAGTTTTCCCTATGTTCTCTCCTATATAAACAGATGAATTTGGAACTCTAAATCCAACATGGTTTTTAGTAGCTCTTTGAAACCAGACAAAATAAACGAGTTCTCAGTTTTGTCTCTATGATTTGTGTCCGCTTCATGTAGCCCTAAGCAGAGACTGTGGAAAAGCACTTTCATTGAAAGGGGTTGCCAAGCTTCCAAGAAATTACGAGTTTCCGAAATACCAGCAAGTATTTTTTCACCCAATGTTGATGATACTTGGTGGTAATGTTCAGTACAAAAATAACACTTGGCTCACCAAATTTTGTTCTTCCGAGTTGAAGCGTTCATCTACAGTAGCAGTTTTTATATTTAGGTTTCACTCTGTTCCATACTACATAGATAGATGAATTTGGAACTCTAAATCCAACATGGTTTGAAGTAGCTCTTTGAAAGTTGACAAAATAAAGGATTTCTCAGTTTTGTCTCTATGGTTTGTTTCCTCTTCAAGTAGCCCTAGGCACAGACTGTAGAAAAGCACTTTCATTGAGAGAGGTTGCCAAGCTTCTAAGAAATAACGAGTTTCCGAAATACCAGCAAATATTTTTTCACCCAATGTTGATGATACTTGGTGGTAATGTTCAGTACTCAAATAACACTTGGCTCACCAAATTTTGTTCTTCCGAGTTGAAGCGTTCATCTACAGTAGCAGTTTTTATATTTAGGTTTCACTCTGTTCTCTACTACATAGATAGATGAATTTGGAACTCTAAATCCAACATGGTTTGTAGTAGCTCTTTGAAACTTGACAAAATAAAGGAGTTTTCAGTTTTGTCTCTATGATTTGTTTCCGCTTCATGTAGCCCTAAGCAGAGACTATGGAAAAGCACTTTCATTGAAAGGGGTTGCCAAGGTTCCAAGAAATTACGAGTTTCTGAAATACCAGCAAATATTTTTTCACCCAATGTTGATGATACGTGGTGGGAATGATCAGTACATAAATCCCACTTGGCTCACCAAATTTTGTTCTTCTACATTGACACGTTCGTCTACAGTAGCAGTTTTTATATTTAGGTTTCACTCTGTTCTCTCCTATATTGATAGATGAATTTGGAACTCTAAATCCAACATGGTTTGTTGTAGCTCTTTGAAACTTGACAAAATAAAGGAGTTCTCAGTTTCTTCTCTATGGTTTGTTTCCTCTTCAAGTATCCTAGGCACAACTGTGGAAAAGCACTTTCATTGAGAGGGGTTGCCAAGCTTCTAAGAAATAACGAGTTTGTGAAATACCAGCAAATATTTTCTCACCCAATCTTGATGATACTTCGTGGTAATGATAAGTACACAAATCCCACTTGGCTCACCAAATTTTGTTCTTCTAGGTTGAAGCGTTCCTCTACAGTAGCAGTTTTTATATTTAGGTTTCACTCTGTTTTCTCCTATATAGATAGATTAATTTGGAACTCTAAATCCAATATGGTTTGTAGTAGCTCTTGGAAACTTGACAAAATAAAGGAGTTCTCAGTTTTTTCTCTATGGTTTGTTTAATCTTCAAGTAGTCCTAGGCACAGACTGTAAAAAAGCACTTTCATTGAGAAGGGTTGCCAAGCTTCTAAGAAATAACGAGTTTCCAAAATACCAGCAAATATTTTTTCACCCAATCTTGATGATACTTGGTGGTAATGCTTGGTACACAATTACCAGTAGAGTCACCAAATTTTGTTCTTCTAGGTTGAAGCGTTCGTTTACAGTAGCAGTTTATATTTTTAAGTTCCCTCTGTTCTCTCCTATATAGATAAATGAATTTGGAACTCTAAATCCAACATGGTTTGTAGTAGCTCTTTGAAACTTGACAAAATAAAGGAGTTTTCAGTTTTGTCTCTATGATTTGTTTCTGCTTCATGTAGCCCTAAGCAGAGACTGTGGAAAAGCACTTTCATTGAGAGGGGTTGCCAAGCTTCTAAGAAATAACGAGTTTCCGAAATTCCAGCAAATATTTTTTCACCCAAACTTGGTGATACGTGGTGGTAATGACAAGTACACAAATCCCACTTGGCTCACCAAATTTTGTTCTTCTGGGTTGAAGCGTTCCTCTACAGTAGCATTTTTTATATTTAGGTTTCACTCTGTTCTCTCCTACATAGATAGATGAATTTGGAACTCTAAATCCAACATGGTGTGTAATAGCTCTTTAAAACTTGAGAAAGTAAAGGAATTCTCAGTTTTGTCTCTATGGTTTGTTTCCTCTTATAGTACCCCTAGGCATAGACTGTGGAAAAGCACTTTCACTGAGAGGGGTTGCCAAGCTTTTGAGAAATAACGAGTTTCCGAAATACCAACAAATATTTTTTCACCCAATCTTGATGATACTTGGTGTTAATGATCGGTACACAAATCCCACTTGGCTCACCAAATTTTCTTCTTCTTGGTTGAAGCGTTCGTTTACAGTAGCTTTTTATATTTTTAAGTTCCCTTTGTTCTCTCATATATAGATAGATGAATTTGGAACTCTAAATCCAACATGGTTTGTAGTAGCTCTTTAAACTTGACAAAAGAAAGGAGTTTTCAGTTTTGTCTCTATGATTTGTTTCCGCTTCATGTAGCCCGAAGCAGAGACTGTGGAAAAGCCCTTTCATTGAAAGGAGTTCCCAAGCTTTCAAGAAATTATGAGTTTCCGAAATACCAGCAAATATTTTTTCACCCAATGTTGATGATACGTGGTGGTAATGATCAGTACATTAATCCCACTTGTCTCACCAAAGTTTGTTCTTCTACGTTGACACGTTCGTCTACAGTAGCAGTTTTTATATTTAGGTTTCACTCTGTTCTCTCCTATATTGATAGAAGAATTTGGAACTCTAAATCCAACATGGTTTGTTGTAGCTATTTGAAACTTGACAAAATAAAGGAGTTCTCAGTTTCTTATCTATGGTTTGTTTCCTCTTCAAGTATCCTAGGCACAGACTGTGGAAAAGCACTTTCATTGAGAGGGTTTGCCAAGCTTCTAAGAAATAACGAGTTTCCGAAATACCAGCAAATATTTTTTCACCCAATCTTGATGATACTTCGTGGTAATGATCAGTACACAAATCCCACTTGTCTCACCAAATTTTGTTCTTCTAGGTTGAAGCGTTCGTCTACAGTAGCAGTTTTTATATTTAGGTTTCACTCTGTTCTCTCCTATATTGATAGATGAATTTCGAACTCTAAATCCAACATGGTTTGTAGTAGCTCTTTGAAACCTGAAAAATAAAGGAGTTCTCAGTTTTGTCTCTATGGTTTGTTTCCTCTTCAAGTAGTCCTAAGCACAGACTGTTGAAAAGCACTTTCATTGAGAAGGGTTGCCAAGCTTCTAAGAAATAACGAGTTTCCAAAATACCAGCAAATATTTTTTCACCCAATCTTGATGATACTTGGTGGTAATGATTGGTACACAAATCCCACTTGAGTCACCAAATTTTGTTCTTCTAGGTTGAAGCATTCGTTTACAGTAGCAGTTTACATTTTTAAGTTCCCTCTGTTCTCTCTTATACAGATAGATGAATTAGGAACTCTAAATCCATCATGGTTTGTAGTAGCTCTTTGAAACTTGAAAAAGAAAGGAGTTTTCAGTTTTGTCTCTATGATTTGTTTCCGCTTCATGTAGCCCTAAGCAGAGACTGTGGAAAAGCACTTTCATTGAAAGGGGTTGCCAAGCTTCCAAGAAATTACGAGTTTCCGAAATACCAGCAAATATTTTTTCAACCAATCTTGATGATACGTGGTGGTAATGACAAGTACACATCCCACTTGGCTCACCAAATTTTGTTCTTCTAGGTTGAAGCGCTAGTTTACAGTAGCAGTTTACATTTTTAGGTTTCACTGTGTTCTCTCCTATATAGATAGATGTATTTGGAACTCTAAATCCAACATGGTGTGTAATAGCTCTTTGAAACTTGACAAAGTAAAGGTGTTCTCAGTTTTGTCTCTATGGTTTGTTTCCTCTTCAAGTCGCCCTAGGCACAGACTGGGGAAAAGCACTTCCATTGAGAGGGGTTGCCAAGCTTTTAAGAAATAACGAGTTTCTGAAATACCAGCAAATATTTTTTCACCCAATCATGATGTTACTTGGTGATAATGATCAGTACACAAATCCCACTTGACTCACCAAATTTTCTTCTTCTAGGTTGAAGCGTTCGTTTACAGTAGCAGTTTTTAATTTTATGTTTCACTCTGTTCTCTCCTATATAGATAGATGAATTTGCAACACTAAATCCAACATGGTTTGTAGTAGCTCTTTGAAACTTGACAAAATAAAGGAGTTCTCAGTTTTGTCTCTATGGATTGTTTCCGCTTCAAGTAGCCCTAAGCAGAGACTTTGGAAAAGCACTTACATTGAGAGTGGTTGCCAAGCTTCCAAGAAATTACGAGTTTCCGAAATCCAGCAAATATTTTTTCACCCAATGTTGATGATACATGGTGGTAATGATCAGTACACAAATCCCACTTGGCTCACCAAATTTTGTTCTTCTAGGTTGAATTGTTCGTTTACAGTAGCAGTTTTTATATTTAGGATTCACTCTGTTCTCTCCTATATAGATAGATAAATTTGGAACTCTAAATCCAACATGGTTTGTAGTGGCTCTATGAAACTTGACAAAATAAAGGAGTTTTCAGTTTTGTCTCAATGATTTGTTTCTGCTTCAAGTAGCACTAGGCACAGACTGTGGAAAAGCAGTTTCATTGAGAGGGGTTGCCAAACTTCCAAGAAATTACGAGTTTCGAAATACCAGCAAATATTTTTTCACCCAATCTTGATGATACTTGTTGGTAATGATTGGTACACAAATCCCACTTGACTCACCAAATTTTGTTCTAGGTTGAAGCCTTCGTTTACGGTAGTGGTTTATATTTTTAAGTTCACTCTGTTCTCTCCTATATAGATAGATGAATTTGTGACTCTAAATCCAACATGGTTTGTAGTAGCTCTTTGAAACTTGACAAAATAAAGGAGTTTTCAGTTTTGTCTCTATGATTTGTTTCCGCTTCATGTAGCCCTAAACAGAGACTGTGTAAAAGCACTTTCATTGATAGCGGTTGCCAAGCTTCCAAGAAATTACGAGTTTCCGAAATACCAGCAAATATTTTTTCACCCAATGTTGATGATACGAGGTGGTAAAGACAAGTACACAAATCCCACTTGGCTCACCAAATTTTGTTATTCTAGGATGAAGCGTTCGTTTTCAGTAGCAGTTTTTATTTTTAGGTTTCACTCTATTCTCTCCTATATAGATAGATGAATTTGGAACTCTAAATCCAACATGGTTTGTAGTAGCTCTTTGAAACTTGACAAAGTAAAGGAGTTCTCAGTTTTGTCTCTATTATTTGTTTCTGCTTCATGTAGCCCTAATCAGAGACTGTGGAGAAGCACTTTCTTTGAAAGGGGTTGCCAAGCTTCCAAGAAATTACGAGTTTCCGAAATACCAGCAAATATTTTGTCACCCAATCTTGATGGTACGTGGTGGTAATGACAAGTCCACAAATCACATTGTCTCAAAAAATTTTGTTCTTCTAAGTTGAAGCATTCCTTTACAGTAGCAGTTTTTATATTTAGGTCTCACTCTGTTCTCTGCTTTATAGATAGATGAATTTGGAACTCTAAATCCAACATGGTTTGTAGTAGCTCTTTGAAACTTGACAAAATAAAGGAATTCTCAGTTTTGTCTCTATGGATTGTTTCCTTTTTAAGTAGCCCTAGGCACAGACTGTGGAAAAGCACTTTCATTGAGAGGGGTTGCCAAGCTTCCAAGAAATTACGAGTTTCCGAAATACCAGCAAATATTTTTTCACCCAATCTTGATGATACTTGGTGATAATGAGCAGTACACATATCCCACTTGGCTCACGAAATTTTGATCTTCTAGGTTGAAGCGTTCGTCTACTGTAGCAGTTTTTATTTTTAGGTTTCACTCTGTTCTCTCCTATATAGATAGATGTATTTGGAACTCTAAATCCAACATGGTTTGTAGTAGCTCTTTGAAACTTGACAAAATAAAGGAGTTCTCAGTTTTGTCTCTATGGATTGTTTCCGCTTCAAGTAGCCCTAAGCAGAGACTTTGGAAAAGCACTTACATTGAGAGGGGTTGCCAAGCTTTCAAGAAATTACGTGTTTCCGAAATCCAGCAAATATTTTTCACCCAATTGTGATGATATTTGGTGGTAATGATCAGTACACAAATCCCACTTGGCTCACCAAATTTTGTTCTTCTAGGTTGAATTGTTCATTTACAGTAGCAGTTTTTATATTTAGGTTTCACTCTGTTCTCTCCTATATAGATAGATAAATATGGAACTCTAAATCCAACATGGTTTGTAGTGGCTCTTTGAAACTTGACAAAATAAAAGAGTTTTCAGTTTTGTCTCAATGATTTGTTTCTGCTTCAAGTAGCACTAGGCACAGACTGTGAAAAAGCAGTTTCATTGAGAGGGGTTGCCAAACTTCCAAGAAATTACGAGTTTCCGAAATACCAGCAAATATTTTTTCACCCAATCTTGATGATACTTGGTGGTAATGATCAGTACACATATCCCACTTGGCTCACCAAATTTTGATCTTCTAGGTTGAAGCGTTCGTCTACTGTAGCAGTTTTTATTTTTAGGTTTCACTCTGTTCTCTCCTATATAGATAGATGTATTTGGAACTCTAAATCCAACATGGTTTGTAGTAGCTCTTTGAAACTTGACAAAATAAAGGAGTTCTCATTTTTGTCTCTATGGTTTGTTTCCTCTTCAAGTAGCCCTAGGCACAGACTGTTTAAAAGCACTTTCATTGAGAGGAGTTGCCAAGCTTCTAAGAAATAACGAATTTCCGAAATACCAACCAATATTTTTTCACCCAATCTTGATGATACTTGGTGGTAATGATCGGTACACATATCCCACTTGACTCACCAAATTTTGTTCTTCAAGGTTAATGCATTCGTTTTCAGTAGCAGATTTTATTTTTAGGTTTCACTCTGTTCTCTTCTATATAGATAGATGAATTTGGAACTCTAAGTCCAACATGGTTTGTAGTAGCTATTTGAAAGTTGACAAAATAAAGGAGTTCTCAGTTTTGTCTCTATGGGTTGTTTCCACTTCAAGTAGCCCTAGGCACAGACTGTGGAAAAGCACTTTCATTAAGAGGGGTTGCCAAGCTTCTATAAATAACGAGTTTCCGAAATACCAGCAAATATTTTTTCACCCAATGTTGAGCATACGTTTTGGTAATGAAAAGTACACAAATCCCACTTGGCTCACCAAATTTTGTTCTTCTGGGTTGAAGCGTTCGTCTACAGTAGCTGTTTTTATATTTAGTTTTCACTCTGTTCTCTCCTTATAGATAGATGAATTTGGAACTCTAAATCCAACATGGCGTGTAATATCACTTTAAAACTTGACAAAATAAAGGAGTTCTCAGTTTTGTCTCTATGGTTTGTTTCCTCTTCAAGTCGCCCTAGCCAGAGACTGTGGAAAAGCACTTTCATTGAGAGGGGGTTGCCAAGTCTAAGAAATAACGAGTTTCAGAAATACCAGCAAATATTTTTTCACCCAATCTTGGTGATACTTGGTGGTGAAGATTGGTACACAAATCCCACTTGGCTCACCAAATTTTGTTCTTCTAGGTTGAAGCGTTCGTCTACAGTAGCAGTTTTTATATTTAGGATTCACTCTGTTCTTTCCTATATAGATAGATGAATTTGGAAGTCTAAATCGAATATGGTTTGTAGTAGCTCTTTGAAACTTGACAAAATAAAGGAGTTCTCAGTTTTATCTTTATGATTTGTTTCCGCTTCAAGTAGCCCTAGCCAGAGACTGTGGAAAAGCACTTTCATTGAGAGGGGGTTGCCAAGTCTAAGAAATAAAGAGTTTCAGAAATACCAGCAAATATTTTTTCACCCAATCTTGATGATACTTGGTGGTAAGGACAAGTACACAAATCCCACTTGGCTCACCAAATTTTGTTTATCTAGGATGAAGCATTCGTCTACAGTAGCAGATTTTATTTTTAGGTTTTACTCTGTTCTATGCTATATAGATAGATGAATTTGGAACTCTAAATCCAATATGGTTTGTAGTAGCTCTTTGAAACTTGACAAAATAAAGGAGTTCTCAGTTTTGTCTCTATGATTTGTTTCCGCTTCAAGTAGCCCTAAGCAGAGACTGTCAAAAGCACTTTCATTGAGAGGGGTTGCCAAGCTTCCAAGAAATTACGAGTTTCTGAAATACCAGCAAATATTTTTTCCCCCAATCTTGATGATACGTGGTGATAATGACAAGTCCAAAAATCCCACTTGGCTCACCAAATTTTGTTCTTCTAGGTTGAAGCGTTCGTGTACAGTATCAGTTTTTACTTTTAGGTTTCACTCTGTTCTCTTTTATATAGATAGAATATTTTGGAAATCTAAATCCAATATGGTTTGTAGTAGCTCTTTGAAACTTGACAAAATAAAGGAGTTCTCAGTTTTGTCTCTATGATTTGTTTCCGCTTCGAGTAGCCCTAAGCAGAGACTGTGGAAAAGCACTTCCATTGAGAGGGGTTGCCAAGCTTTTAAGAAATAACGAATTTCCGAAATACCAGCAAATATTTTTTCACCCAATCTTGATGATACTTGGTGGTGATGATCAGTACACAAATCCCACTTGACTCACCAAATTTTGTTCTTCTAAGTTGAAGCGTTCGTCTACAGTAGCAGTTTTTATTTTTAGGTTTCACTCAGTTCTCTGCTATATATATATAGATGAATTTGGAACTCTAAATCCAACATGGTTTGTAGTGGCTCTTTGAAACTTGACAAAATAAAGGAGTTCTCAGTTTTGTCTCTATGGTTTGTTTCCTGCTCAAGTAGCCCTAGGCACTGACGGTGGAAAAGCACTTTCATTGAGAGGGGTTGCCAAGCTTCTAAAAAATAACGAGTTTCCGAAATACCAGCAAATATTTTTTCACCCAATCTTGATGATACTTGGTGTTAAGGACAAGTACACAAATCCCATTTGGCTCACCAAATTTTGTTCTTCTAGGTTGAAGCATTCGTCTACAGTAGCAGTTTTTATTTTTAGGTTTTACTATGTTCTCTCCTATATAGATAGATGAATTTGGAACTCTAAATCCAACATGGTTTGTAGTGGCTCTTTGAAACTTGACAAAATAAAGGAGTTCTAAGTTTTGTCTCTATGGTTTGTTTACTCTTCAAGTACACCTAGGAACAGACTGTGGAAAAGCACTTTCATTGAGTGGGGTTGACAAGCTTCTAAGAAATAACGAGTTTCCGAAATACCAGCAAATATTTTTTCACACAATCTTGATGACACTTGGTGATAATGATCAGTACGCAAATCGCACTTGGCTCACCAAATTTGTTCTTCTAGGTTGATGCGTTCGTCTACAGTAGCAGTTTTTGTATTTACGTTTCACTCTGTTCTCTCTTATATAGATACATGAATTTGGAACTCTAAATCCAATATGGTTTGTAGTAGCTTTTTGAAACTTGACAAAGTAAAGGAGTTCTCAGTTTTTTCTCTATGGTTTGTTTCCTCTTCAAGTAGCCCTAGACACTGATTGTGGAAAAGCACTTTATTGAGAGAGGTTGCCAAGCTTCTAAGAAATAACGAGTTTCAGAAATACCAGCATATATTTTTTCACCCAATCTTGATGATACTTGGTGGTGATGATCAGTACACAAATACCACTTGGCTCACCAAATTTTGTTCTTCTAGGTTGAAGCGGTCGTCTACTGTAGCAATTTTTATATTTAGGTTTCACTCTGTTCTCTCCTATATAGATAGATGCATTTGGAACTCTAAAACCAACATGGTTTGTAGTAGCTCTTTGAAACTTGACCAAATAAAGGAGTTCTCAGTTTTTTCTCTATGATTTGTATCCGCTTCAAGTAGCCCTAAGTAGAGACTGTGGAAAAGCACTTTCATTGAGAGGGGTTGCCAAGCTTCCAAGAAATAACAAGTTTCCGAATCACCAGCAAATATTTTTTCACCCAATCTTGATGATTCGTGGTGGTAACGACAAGTCCACAAATCCCACTTGGCTCACCAAATTTTGTTCTTCTAAGTTTAAGCGTTCGTTTACATTAGCAGTTTTTATGTTTACGTTTCACAGGGTTCTCTGCTATATAGATAGATGAATTTGGAACTCTAAATCCAATATGGTTTGTAGTAGCTCTTTGAAACTTGACAAAGTAAATGAGTTCTCAGTTTTGTCTCTATGATTTGTTTCCTCTTCAAGTAGCCCTTTGCACAGACTGTGGAAAAGCATTTCCATTGAGAGGGGTTGCCAAGCTTCTAAGAAATAACGAATTTCCGAAATACCAGCAAATATTTTTTCACCCAATCTTGATGATACTTGGTGGTGAAGATCAGTACACAAATCCCACTTGACTCACCAAATTTTGTTCTTCTAGGTTGAAGCGTTCGTCTACAGTAGCAGTTTTTATTTTTAGGTTTCACTCAGTTCTCTGCTATATATATATAGATGAATTTGGAACTCTAAATCCAACATGGTTTGTAGTGGCTCTTTGAAACTTGACAAAATAAAGGAGTTCTCAGTTTTGTCTCTATGGTTTGTTTCCTGCTCAAGTAGCCCTAGGCACTGACGGTGGAAAAGCACTTTCATTGAGAGCGGTTGCCAAGCTTCTAAGAAATAACGAGTTTCCGAAATACCAGCAAATATTTTTTCACCCAATCTTGATGATACTTGGTGTTAAGGACAAGTACACAAATCCCATTTGGCTCACCAAATTTTGTTCTTCTAGGTTGAAGCATTCGTCTACAGTAGCAGTTTTTATTTTTAGGTTTTACTATGTTCTCTCCTATATAGATAGATGAATTTGGAACTCTAAATCCAACATGGTTTGTAGTGGCTCTTTGAAACTTGACAAAATAAAGGAGTTCTAAGCTTTGTCTCTATGGTTTGTTTACTCTTCAAGTACACCTAGGAACAGACTGTGGAAAAGCACTTTCATTGAGTGGGGTTGTCAAGCTTCTAAGAAATAACGAGTTTCAGAAATACCAGCAAATATTTTTTCACGCAATCTTGATGACACTTGGTGATAATGACCAGTACGCAAATCGCACTTGGCTCACCAAATTTGTTCTTCTAGGTTGATGCGTTCGTCTACAGTAGCAGTTTTTATATTTACGTTTCACTCTGTTCTCTCTTATATAGATACATGAATTTGGAACTCTAAATCCAATATGGTTTCTGGTAGCTCTTTGAAACTTGAGAAAGTAAAGGAGTTCTCAGTTTTGTCTCTATGGTTTGTTTCCTCTTCAAGTAGATCTAGACACTGGTTGTGGAAAAGCACTTTATTGAGAGAGGTTGCCAAGCTTCTAAGAAATAACGAGTTTCAGAAATACCAGCAAATATTTTTTCACCCAATCTTGATGATACTTGGTGGTGATGATCAGTACACAAATACCACTTGGCTCACCAAATTTTGTTCTTCTAGGTTGAAGCGGTCGTCTACTGTAGAAATTTTTATATTTAGGTTTCACTCTGTTCTCTCCTATACAGATAGATGCATTTGGAACTCTAAAACCAACATGGTTTGTAGTAGCTCTTTGAAACTTGACCAAATAAAGGAGTTCTCAGTTTTTTCTCTATGATTTGTATCCGCTTCAAGTAGCCCTAAGTAGAGACTGTGGAAAAGCACTTTCATTGAGAGGGGTTGCCAAGCTTCCAAGAAATAACAAGTTTCGGAATCACCAGCAAATATTTTTTCACCCAATCTTGATGATTCGTGGTGGTAATGACAAGTCCACAAATCCCACTTGGCTCACCAAATTTTGTTCTTCTAAGTTTAAGCGTTCGTTTACATTAGCAGTTTTTATGTTTACGTTTCACACGGTTCTCTGCTATATAGATAGATGAATTTGGAACTCTAAATCCAACATGGTTTGTAGTAGCTCTTTGAAACTTGACATAATAAAGGAGTTCTCAGTTTTCTCTCTATGGTTTGTTTCCTCTTCAAGTAGCCCTAGGCACAGACTGTGGAAAAGCACTTTCATTGAGAGGGGTTGCAAAGCTTCTAAGAAATAACGAGTTTCCGAAACACCAGAAAATATTTTTTCACCCAAACTTGATGATACTTGGTTGTAATGACAAGTACACAAATCCCACTTGGCTCACCAAATTTTGTTCTTCTAGGTTGAAGCATTCGTCTAAAGTAGCAGTTTTTATTTTTAGGTTTTACTCTGTTCTCTCCTATATAGATAGATGAATTTGGAACTCTAAATCCAACAAGGTTTGTAGTAGCTCTTTGAAACTTGACAAAATAAATGAGTTCTCAGTTTTGTCTCTATGATTTGTTTCAGCTTCAAGTAGCCCTAAGTAGAGACTGTGGAAAAGCACTTTTATTGAGAGGGGTTGCCAGCTTCTAGAAATAACGAGTTTCCGAATTACCAGCAACTATTTTTTAACCAAATCTTGATGATACTTAGTGGTGAAGATCGGTACACAAATCCCACTTGGCTCACCAAATTTTGTTCTTCTAGGTTGTAGCGTTCGTCTACAGTAGCAGTTTTTATATTTAGGATTCACTCTGTTCTCTCCTATATAGATAGATGAATTTGGAAGTCTAAATCGAATATGGTTTGTAGTAGCTCTTTGTAACTTGACAAAAAAAAGGAGTTCTCAGTTTTATCTTAATGATTTGTTTCCGCTTCAAGTAGCCCTAGCCAGAGACTGTGGAAAAGCACTTTCATTGAGAGGGGGTTGCCAAGTCTAAGAAATAACGAGTTTCCGAAATACCAGCAAATATTTTTTCACCCAATCTTGATGATACTTGGTGGTAAGGACAAGTACACAAATCCCACTTGGCTCAGGAAATTTTGTTCTTCTAGGATGAAGCATTCGTCCACAGTAGCAGTTTTTATTTTTAGGTTTTACTCTGTTCTATGCTATATAGATAGATGAATTTGGAACTCTAAATCCAATATGGTTTGTAGTAGCTCTTTGAAACTTGACAAAATAAAGGAGTTCTCAGTTTTGTCTCTATGATTTGTTTCCGCTTCAAGTAGCCCTAAGCAGAGACTGTGGAAAAGCACTTTCATTGAGAGGGGTTGCCAAGCTACCAAGAAATTACGAGTTTCTGAAATACCAGCAAATATTTTTTCCCACAATCTTGATGATACGTGGTGATAATGACAAGTCCAAAAATCCCACTTGGCTCACCAAATTTTGTTCTTCTAGGTTGAAGCATTCGTGTACAGTATCAGTTTTTACTTTTAGGTTTCACTCTGTTCTCTCCTATATAGATAGATGAATTTGGAACTCTAAATCCAATATGGTTTGTAGTAGCTCTTTGAAACTTGACAATGTAAATGAGTTCTCAGTTTTGTCTCTATGATTTGTTTCCTCTTCAAGTAGCCCTTGGCACAGACTGTGGAAAAGGACTTCCATTGAGAGGGGTTGCCAAGCTTCTAAGAAATAACGAATTTCCGAAATACCAGCAAATATTTTTTCACCCAATCTTGATGATACTTGGTGGTGATGATCAGTACACAAATCCCACTTGACTCACCAAATTTTGTTCTACTAGGTTGAAGCGTTCGTCTACAGTTGCGGTTTTTATTTTTAGGTTTCACTCTGTTCTCTGCTATATAGATAGATGAATTTGGAACTATAAATCCATCATGGTTTGTAGTGGCTCGTTGAAACTTGAAAAAATAAAGGAGTTCTCAGTTTTGTCTCTACGGTTTGTTTCCTGTTCAAGTAGCCCTAGGCACAGACGGTGGAAAAGCACTTTCATTGAGAGGGGTTGCCAAGCTTCTAAGAAATTACGAGTTTGCGAAATACCAGCAAATATTTTTTCACCCAATCTTGATGATACTTGGTGGTAATGATAAGTACACAAATCCCAATTGACTCACCAAATTTTTTTCTTCTAGATTGATGAGTTCGTTTTCAGTAGCAGTTTTTATTTTTAGGTTTCACTCTGTTCTCTCCTATATAGATAGATGAATTTGGAACTGTAAATCCAACATGGTTTGTAGTAGCTCTTTGAAACTTGAAAAAATAAAGGAGTTCTCAGTTTGTCTCTATGGTTTGTATCGGCTTCAAGTAGCCCTAAGTAGAGACTGTGGAAAAGCACTTTCGTTGAGAGGGGTTGCCAAGCTTCCAAGAAATAACAAGTTTCCGAATCACCAGCAAATATTTTTTCACCCAATCTTGATGATTCGTGGTGGTAATGACAAGTCCACAAATCCCACTTGGCTCACCAAATTTTGTTCTTCTAAGTTTAAGCGTTAGTTTACATTAGCAGTTTTTATGTTTACGTTTCACACGGTTCTCTGCTATATAGATAGATGAATTTGGAACTCTAAATCCAACATGGTTTGTAGTAGCTCTTTGAAACTTGACATAATAAAGGAGTTCTCAGTTTTCTCTCTATGGTTTGTTTCCTCTTCAAGTAGCCCTAGGCACAGACTGTGGAAAAGCACTTTCATTGAGAGGGGTTGCAAAGCTTCTAAGAAATAACGAGTTTCCGAAACACCAGAAAATATTTTTTCACCCAAACTTGATGATACTTGGTTGTAATGACAAGTACACAAATCCCACTTGGCTCACCAAGTTTTGTTCTTCTAGGTTGAAGCATTCGTCTACAGTAGCAGTTTTTATTTTTAGGTTTTACTCTGTTCTCTCCTATATAGATAGATGAATTTGGAACTCTAAATCCAACAAGGTTTGTAGTAGCTCTTTGAAACTTGACAAAATAAATGAGTTCTCAGTTTTGTCTCTATGATTTGTTTCCACTTCAAGTAGCCCTAAGCAGAGACTGAGGAAAAGCACTTTTATTGAGAGGGGTTACCAGCTTCTAAGAAATAACGAGTTTCCGATATACCAGCAACTATTGTTTCACCCAATCTTGATGATACGTGGTGGTAATGACAAGCCCACAAATCCCACTTGGCTCAAAAAATTTTGTTCTTCTACGTTGAATCGTTCGTTTACAGTAGCAGTTTTTAGTTTTAGGTTTCACTCTGTTCTCTCCTATATAGATAGATGAATTTGGAACTCTAAATATAACATGGTTTGTAGTGGCTCTTTGAAACGTGACAAAATAAAGGAGTTCGAAGTTTTGTCTCTATGGTTTGTTTCCTCTTCAAGTAGCCCTAGGCACAGACTGTGGAAAAGCACTTTCATTGAATGGGGTTGCCAAGCTTCTAAGAAATAACGAGTTTCCGAAATACCAGCCAATATTTTTTCACCCAATGTTGATGAAACTTGGTGGTAATGACAAGTACACAAATCCCACTTGACTCACCAAATTTTGTTCTTCTAGGTTGATGCGTTCGTTTTCAGGAGCAGTTTTCATTTTTAGGTTTCACTCTGTTCTCTCCTATATAGATAGATGCATTTGGAACTCTAAAACCAACATGGTTTGTAGTAGCTCTTTGAAACTTGACCAAATAAAGGAGTTCTCAGTTTTTTCTCTATGATTTGTATCCGCTTCAAGTAGCCCTAAGTAGAGACTGTGGAAAAGCACTTTCATTGAGAGGGGTTGCCAAGCTTCCAAGAAATAACAAGTTTCGGAATCACCAGCAAATATTTTTTCACCCAATCTTGATGATTCGTGGTGGTAATGACAAGTCCACAAATCCCACTTGGCTCACCAAATTTTGTTCTTCTAAGTTTAAGCGTTCGTTTACATTAGCAGTTTTTATGTTTACGTTTCACACGGTTCTCTGCTATATAGATAGATGAATTTGGAACTCTAAATCCAACATGGTTTGTAGTAGCTCTTTGAAACTTGACATAATAAAGGAGTTCTCAGTTTTCTCTCTATGGTTTGTTTCCTCTTCAAGTAGCCCTAGGCACAGACTGTGGAAAAGCACTTTCATTGAGAGGGGTTGCAAAGCTTCTAAGAAATAACGAGTTTCCGAAACACCAGAAAATATTTTTTCACCCAAACTTGATGATACTTGGTTGTAATGACAAGTACACAAATCCCACTTGGCTCACCAAATTTTGTTCTTCTAGGTTGAAGCATTCGTCTAAAGTAGCAGTTTTTATTTTTAGGTTTTACTCTGTTCTCTCCTATATAGATAGATGAATTTGGAACTCTAAATCCAACAAGGTTTGTAGTAGCTCTTTGAAACTTGACAAAATAAATGAGTTCTCAGTTTTGTCTCTATGATTTGTTTCAGCTTCAAGTAGCCCTAAGTAGAGACTGTGGAAAAGCACTTTTATTGAGAGGGGTTGCCAGCTTCTAGAAATAACGAGTTTCCGAATTACCAGCAACTATTTTTTAACCAAATCTTGATGATACTTAGTGGTGAAGATCGGTACACAAATCCCACTTGGCTCACCAAATTTTGTTCTTCTAGGTTGTAGCGTTCGTCTACAGTAGCAGTTTTTATATTTAGGATTCACTCTGTTCTCTCCTATATAGATAGATGAATTTGGAAGTCTAAATCGAATATGGTTTGTAGTAGCTCTTTGTAACTTGACAAAAAAAAGGAGTTCTCAGTTTTATCTTAATGATTTGTTTCCGCTTCAAGTAGCCCTAGCCAGAGACTGTGGAAAAGCACTTTCATTGAGAGGGGGTTGCCAAGTCTAAGAAATAACGAGTTTCCGAAATACCAGCAAATATTTTTTCACCCAATCTTGATGATACTTGGTGGTAAGGACAAGTACACAAATCCCACTTGGCTCAGGAAATTTTGTTCTTCTAGGATGAAGCATTCGTCCACAGTAGCAGTTTTTATTTTTAGGTTTTACTCTGTTCTATGCTATATAGATAGATGAATTTGGAACTCTAAATCCAATATGGTTTGTAGTAGCTCTTTGAAACTTGACAAAATAAAGGAGTTCTCAGTTTTGTCTCTATGATTTTGTTTCCGCTTCAAGTAGCCCTAAGCAGAGACTGTGGAAAAGCACTTTCATTGAGAGGGGTTGCCAAGCTACCAAGAAATTACGAGTTTCTGAAATACCAGCAAATATTTTTTCCCACAATCTTGATGATACGTGGTGATAATGACAAGTCCAAAAATCCCACTTGGCTCACCAAATTTTGTTCTTCTAGGTTGAAGCATTCGTGTACAGTATCAGTTTTTACTTTTAGGTTTCACTCTGTTCTCTCCTATATAGATAGATGAATTTGGAACTCTAAATCCAATATGGTTTGTAGTAGCTCTTTGAAACTTGACAATGTAAATGAGTTCTCAGTTTTGTCTCTATGATTTGTTTCCTCTTCAAGTAGCCCTTGGCACAGACTGTGGAAAAGGACTTCCATTGAGAGGGGTTGCCAAGCTTCTAAGAAATAACGAATTTCCGAAATACCAGCAAATATTTTTTCACCCAATCTTGATGATACTTGGTGGTGATGATCAGTACACAAATCCCACTTGACTCACCAAATTTTGTTCTACTAGGTTGAAGCGTTCGTCTACAGTTGCGGTTTTTATTTTTAGGTTTCACTCTGTTCTCTGCTATATAGATAGATGAATTTGGAACTATAAATCCATCATGGTTTGTAGTGGCTCGTTGAAACTTGAAAAAATAAAGGAGTTCTCAGTTTTGTCTCTACGGTTTGTTTCCTGTTCAAGTAGCCCTAGGCACAGACGGTGGAAAAGCACTTTCATTGAGAGGGGTTGCCAAGCTTCTAAGAAATTACGAGTTTGCGAAATACCAGCAAATATTTTTTCACCCAATCTTGATGATACTTGGTGGTAATGATAAGTACACAAATCCCAATTGACTCACCAAATTTTTTTCTTCTAGATTGATGAGTTCGTTTTCAGTAGCAGTTTTTATTTTAGGTTTCACTCTGTTCTCTCCTATATAGATAGATGAATTTGGAACTGTAAATCCAACATGGTTTGTAGTAGCTCTTTGAAACTTGAAAAAATAAAGGAGTTCTCAGTTTGTCTCTATGGTTTGTATCGGCTTCAAGTAGCCCTAAGTAGAGACTGTGGAAAAGCACTTTCGTTGAGAGGGTTGCCAAGCTTCCAAGAAATAACAAGTTTCCGAATCACCAGCAAATATTTTTTCACCCAATCTTGATGATTCGTGGTGGTAATGACAAGTCCACAAATCCCACTTGGCTCACCAAATTTTGTTCTTCTAAGTTTAAGCGTTAGTTTACATTAGCAGTTTTTATGTTTACGTTTCACACGGTTCTCTGCTATATAGATAGATGAATTTGGAACTCTAAATCCAACATGGTTTGTAGTAGCTCTTTGAAACTTGACATAATAAAGGAGTTCTCAGTTTTCTCTCTATGGTTTGTTTCCTCTTCAAGTAGCCCTAGGCACAGACTGTGGAAAAGCACTTTCATTGAGAGGGGTTGCAAAGCTTCTAAGAAATAACGAGTTTCCGAAACACCAGAAAATATTTTTTCACCCAAACTTGATGATACTTGGTTGTAATGACAAGTACACAAATCCCACTTGGCTCACCAAGTTTTGTTCTTCTAGGTTGAAGCATTCGTCTACAGTAGCAGTTTTTAATTTTTAGGTTTTACTCTGTTCTCTCCTATATAGATAGATGAATTTGGAACTCTAAATCCAACAAGGTTTGTAGTAGCTCTTTGAAACTTGACAAAATAAATGAGTTCTCAGTTTTGTCTCTATGATTTGTTTCCACTTCAAGTAGCCCTAAGCAGAGACTGAGGAAAAGCACTTTTATTGAGAGGGGTTACCAGCTTCTAAGAAATAACGAGTTTCCGATATACCAGCAACTATTGTTTCACCCAATCTTGATGATACGTGGTGGTAATGACAAGCCCACAAATCCCACTTGGCTCAAAAAATTTTGTTCTTCTACGTTGAATCGTTCGTTTACAGTAGCAGTTTTTAGTTTTAGGTTTCACTCTGTTCTCTCCTATATAGATAGATGAATTTGGAACTCTAAATATAACATGGTTTGTAGTGGCTCTTTGAAACGTGACAAAATAAAGGAGTTCGAAGTTTTGTCTCTATGGTTTGTTTCCTCTTCAAGTAGCCCTAGGCACAGACTGTGGAAAAGCACTTTCATTGAATGGGGTTGCCAAGCTTCTAAGAAATAACGAGTTTCCGAAATACCAGCCAATATTTTTTCACCCAATGTTGATGAAACTTGGTGGTAATGACAAGTACACAAATCCCACTTGACTCACCAAATTTTGTTCTTCTAGGTTGATGCGTTCGTTTTCAGGAGCAGTTTTCATTTTTAGGTTTCACTCTGTTCTCTCCTATATAGATAGATGCATTTGGAACTCTAAAACCAACATGGTTTGTAGTAGCTCTTTGAAACTTGACCAAATAAAGGAGTTCTCAGTTTTTTCTCTATGATTTGTATCCGCTTCAAGTAGCCCTAAGTAGAGACTGTGGAAAAGCACTTTCATTGAGAGGGGTTGCCAAGCTTCCAAGAAATAACAAGTTTCGGAATCACCAGCAAATATTTTTTCACCCAATCTTGATGATTCGTGGTGGTAATGACAAGTCCACAAATCCCACTTGGCTCACCAAATTTTGTTCTTCTAAGTTTAAGCGTTCGTTTACATTAGCAGTTTTTATGTTTACGTTTCACACGGTTCTCTGCTATATAGATAGATGAATTTGGAACTCTAAATCCAACATGGTTTGTAGTAGCTCTTTGAAACTTGACATAATAAAGGAGTTCTCAGTTTTCTCTCTATGGTTTGTTTCCTCTTCAAGTAGCCCTAGGCACAGACTGTGGAAAAGCACTTTCATTGAGAGGGGTTGCAAAGCTTCTAAGAAATAACGAGTTTCCGAAACACCAGAAAATATTTTTTCACCCAAACTTGATGATACTTGGTTGTAATGACAAGTACACAAATCCCACTTGGCTCACCAAATTTTGTTCTTCTAGGTTGAAGCATTCGTCTAAAGTAGCAGTTTTTATTTTTAGGTTTTACTCTGTTCTCTCCTATATAGATAGATGAATTTGGAACTCTAAATCCAACAAGGTTTGTAGTAGCTCTTTGAAACTTGACAAAATAAATGAGTTCTCAGTTTTTGTCTCTATGATTTGTTTCAGCTTCAAGTAGCCCTAAGTAGAGACTGTGGAAAAGCACTTTTATTGAGAGGGGTTGCCAGCTTCTAGAAATAACGAGTTTCCGAATTACCAGCAACTATTTTTTAACCAAATCTTGATGATACTTAGTGGTGAAGATCGGTACACAAATCCCACTTGGCTCACCAAATTTTGTTCTTCTAGGTTGTAGCGTTCGTCTACAGTAGCAGTTTTATATTTAGGATTCACTCTGTTCTCTCCTATATAGATAGATGAATTTGGAAGTCTAAATCGAATATGGTTTGTAGTAGCTCTTTGTAACTTGACAAAAAAAAGGAGTTCTCAGTTTTATCTTAATGATTTGTTTCCGCTTCAAGTAGCCCTAGCCAGAGACTGTGGAAAAGCACTTTCATTGAGAGGGGGTTGC